>NC_056744.1:1130791210-1130878710 GCF_019279795.1 Protopterus annectens | reverse complement strand
ACTGACATCCCTCTCACTAGGCTGAACAAGGAGAAGGTTACTGTTAGCTGCCTATTGGGTGCCAGGATCCGCCACATAACACAAGCACTCGGGTCACTCCAGAACAAGTACAAATATGACTCTGTCATTGTCCATGTTGGTGTGAATGACCTGAGTCATACCTCCTTGGACTACATGAAAAGAAACATGGAGGAGCTCACTGATCATGTAGCCCAGGCCGGTATGACCCTGACCCTGAGTAGCATCCTGCCCTCACCAAGAATGATACCTCAGTATAAAGAAAAAAATTATCAATTTCAACAACTGGCTATGCTTCTGGTGTCATTCATAGGGGATCCAGTGTAGGTCAGCCTGGGATGACATGCTCGACAAGCCACACTACTTCACTAGAGATGGCTTGCACCTGTCACCCTTAGATTTCGAATACTGGCCAAGGCTCTTGCCACCCCCACAGTGCCTTTTTTAGGCAAGGCTCAAAACACAAACCCACCGCCGTAAATAGCACAAGTAACAAAAAAACTGAGGGTAATGCTACTCAGTGCCAGAAGTCTAAACCTCAATATGCACACATGCGAGGCACTCCTCAGTATGGAGAAAATCGATATATGTGCAGTAACAGAAACCTGGTTTAAGGCTCCAGAGAGCACCCCAGTACTACCAGGCTACAACTCATACCATACATTTTGGCCACAAAACCCGGACTGAAATACAAAAGGCAGGGGCATATTCATAGTCATCAAGGATACCCACACCTCCAGGTTAGTGGCACAGCACGATGCTTCAGAGATCACCCACGTGCAACTATCAACGGGCAAAACTGCAATCCAAATTGTAGCTTGTGACAGATCACCCACCATGTCCAAGGACCCCCATTCCACATTTTTGGAAACACTGGGAAACATAAAGGTCCTATCAAACACCCAGATATTGGGTGATTTCAATTACCCAAACATTAACTGGGGGAACTACTCAAGTACTAACTCCCTTACCCAATATTTCCTAGAATTTATAAACTCTAACACCCTGGATCAACTGGTCAACACCCCACCAGAGGTGACAACATATTGGACCTGGTCATCACCAACATGGGCGATCGGTGTTCCACACAGGAGGTCAACCCCTTGCTGGTTAGATCTGACCATAAACTGATCACTCTAGATATCCACATTCCGCCCCCACCCCTGGTCAAAGAAACCACTGTGAAAAACTTTTTAAAAGCAAACTTCACATTACTTAAGACCAAGGTGGAAAGTTTCAAAGCCCCCATGCTAAAGGATAACACTGTCCAAGCTGCAAAATCCTTTACAAATGCACTCTATGGGCACCTACAAGAATGCATGGATCATGCTATCCCAAGCAAAACCAAGACTCACTCCTTCAAGCAAAGGTCTGGTGAACTCCTGCCATAAACAAGCTATATAATAGAAGGAGGAAACTAGTACAGAAAAGAGTAAAATCCCAAAAAGGGAAGACATCCCAGATCAGTATCAGCAAGAAACTATGATCCCTCATAAAATCATCCAAGGCTAGCTTTGAAAGAAAAATTTTCAAGGACTCCAAAGATAACCACAAGGCATTCTTTAGCTATGTCAAGAATCTAAGTGGCAATTCTCAGATCTGCTGGGAGTTAGTACAGAATGGCACAAAATACACTAAACTGACTGATATCACCAACATCCTGGCAGACAGGTTCAGTGCAAACTTCACCACCCTCTCACCCCCAAAAGGGCCCATAACCATACCAGAAGAATGTAGTGCCCCTGAAATCACAGACACTCAGGTTAAAACAGCCTTCTCCAAAGCCAAATACACAGCATCAGTGGGACAGGATGGTGTCCCAGGCTGTGTCCTACATGAGCTCAAAGATGAACTAACCCCTCACCTAAACACACTGTTCAAACTCAGCCTCTCCACAGGCTAAGTGCCCATAGAGTGGCGCACAGCAACATTTATTCTGCTCCACAAAGGTGGGGCCACAACAGACCCCGGGACTATTGCCCTATAAGCCTGACTAGCTTGGTCTGCAAGGCTATGGAGCGCATCATCATGGATCTCATTAACAGAGACACTGGGAACCTCCAAACACTGGACCCCTACCCAGTTTGGCTTTAAGGGCAGATCATGCCTCCTAAACCTGGTGGATTTTTTTGAGACAGTTACCAAGGCTATAGATGAGGGAAAAGTGGTCCACACAGCCTACCTAGACCTCACAAAGGCCTTCAACACCATTCCCCATTCAGGTATTATAGACAAGCTCACCAGCCTGAACATAAACCCCTATGTCACAAGATGGGTTGCCAACTGGCTCACAGACAGAACCCACATGGTAAGAGTTGCAGGAGCTAGGCCTGACTCTAAACCGGTTACAAGTGGCATTCCCCAGGGCTCAGTCCTAAGACCCCTCCTGTTCGGCATATACTTCTCAGAGGTACAGGCAAGCACAGGAGGACTATGGCTGACCAAGTTCGCAGACGACTGCATACTAGGGGCTATAATTGACTCTCCGGCTGACACAGACATCCTCCAAAAGGGTCTCACTGAGGCAGATACCTGGTGTCAAAACCATGGCCTCAAGTTAAATGCCAAAAAGTGCATAGTCATCCCCTTTGGAAAAAACATAGTACCCACAAACCACCACATAGGTGGTAGCCCCCTAAATACGGAAGATGTAATAAGGGATCTGGGGACCCAAGTAGATAGCAACATCTCCTTTGACAATCCCATTGCCAAAGTGGTTAGAAAATCTTTCTATGTGGCCCACCTAATCACAAAAGGGTTTGCATCCAGATCAAAGGAGGTCATTGTGCCCCTCTACGCATCACTCATCAGATCCATCATAGAGTACAACACCCCATTTGGGATGTACCATACAAGACACCTGCAACAGCTGGAAGGACCACAGAAGTACCTCACCAAGAGGATCACTGGCCTCAAACAGATGCCCTATACAGCTCAACTGAAGAAACTCCAGCTGTACTGGGTTGCATACCGCCTACTCAGAGGTGATCTCTTCTTGACATTCAAGGCCATGTCCAACCCAGAATTGATGGACATGCTCCACGTAAAGAAAACCATATCCCCTCGAGCCACACACTCTAGGGATCTAAACCTCACCACAACAATAAATAGGATGTGCTGGCTGGATAGATTCCTGTTCCAGAGATTTCCCATGCTCTGGAACAGGATTCCAATCTACATTAGGCAGAGCTCTTCGCTAACCCTCTTCAAGAGAAACCTTGACGAATGGATGGGAAACAGAAAGTATACCCGGGGATCACTTCAACGGCTCTGCTGGACAGAGGCACAGGGAACTAATCTAAAGGGGCGGCGAAAGCCAACACTTTTTGGCTAGGCTTATAAAAGCCTTCGGGCAGATAGCCTAGTACCTACCTATGAATTTATGAATCTCATAGTTCTGCAATGTATGCTTCGGGAGCACTTTCCGGATGATAAATGCAGGAACAGTCTGTAAGCAGGGTGAGTGGGAACAGTCTGTAAGCAGGGTGAGTGCAGGCTTTAATTATTCCTCTGGCCCTCCTAAGACATCTGGATAAGTACAAGTTGTGGATAGGTGGTAAGGTGGTCTTGATGATCCTCTCGGCTGTCTTCTCCACTGTCTGGAGGGATTTGCACTCAGAGGTAGAGCAGCTTCCATACCATACTATGAGGTTGTTTGTTAGGATGCTTTCTATAGTACCGCTGTAGAAGGTAGTGAGAACTGTCAATGGGAGATTTGCACTCCTCAGCCTTCTTAAAAAGTGCAATCTCTGTTGCACTTTCTTTACATGGGCTTTCTCCAGGGACTCTGTTTTCCTCATGCATCCTGAAAAATGCAGTATTTTGTCATATACAGCAACTGCCTGTCAATCTACTTCTTCCCCTTACTTGCTTAATAAACTCGGTGAACAGCAGCAGTTGATTATGGGGTCGCTATAAAAGTCAGATGTGACTAAAGAGGATTGGGTAAACATTAATATTAACACTTTTTTGCAAATTAAGCATGCACAAGTATATTTTTTAAGCAAACTTTGCAGCAGCATTACAACAGTCATTGCAAAATGCAAATAGTTTACCAAAATAAGCTGCATCCTAAAATAAGTCCTTAATGCAAAATTGTAAATCTTATGTACTTAAGTTCCAGATGTCCATCTTGATGATGTTGGCAGTGAAATAACAATAGTAATGCTAGCTATGTCAACAACAGTATCACAATATAACAACAGTGGTGTCAGAGAAAGGAAGAAAAATATCTGGTAGAACATATTCTCAAAATAGTTCCTAGTTAGGGGAAGGTAGCAATGCACTGCAACCTTGAATACTGATTCCGATGAGCAAGCCACTGCAAAATAGGTATCTTAGGGATCTCCTCCCAAAAGGCCCACATTGCAGTAGGCCTCTTGAATAAACAAGTTTTTGAATCACCCAAATTGTTCCCAGCTTCTGTCTAAGGAAATCTGAAAGCAGCTTTCCTTTGTGAAGGACCCAACTATTTATAATTCAAAATGAGTTTTTCCACTTAGAAACTAAATAGGCCTTAACCACTGTAGACAGCTGCAATAACCACATTCTAGTACTCTTCCCAGCAAAGTGAATACTTGTTGCTTGCCTGTCCACATAGCTACTTTGGAGCAGGGGAATTTTTTCCATAATATGTTAGCTATTTAAGTGGACATGGCCACCCATAACTTGTGATTTGCTGAGGGACCAGAAAGTCAGCAAACAAAACACAGGGAAACATTAACAAATCTCATGGCAATTCTTGTAGCCGAATCCCAACAACCAGTATGTACTTGGTATGGTATCACACCTTACCACAGCACCACCATCGCTCTTGTCTGCTTCAAGCAATTTTAAACTTTTCCATTAACATAGGGTCATAGGTGGTGTTGTGGTGTTCTCTGTGGGTGTGTCTTTAGGTTTCATTGTGGTGTTATCCGTGGGCGTGTCTTTAGGCTTCATTGATGTCCATCACCTTTTATTCCTCAAGTGCCTGCCAAAATTGGGTCTGTCTCAGAACAACACTCAATTCTTCTCTGGCTGTCATATTTAGAAATCAGAGGAATGTAAATTCTGCTGATAAACGCATCCTTTTTCACTTCTTGAGTGACACAGGGTTCTATCCTTGATCCCTTCTCATAGTGCTAGGTGTAGTCTGTTACCATAACATCCTTCTGCATGTGATACAGTGCCCTCTGGTGGTCAGTGAACATATCTGCATGGCATGGAAGAATGATTTGACTCTCATGATCTAATAATAACATAAAGGTGTACTAAATATCTTACTGTTAATCTCTACCCCAGGTAAACAATGTCCTTTCACCCTAACGTTATGTGTACTGTGATGTAAAACCTTGGAAAAGGGCTTATGTACTACTATTTCAGCATCACATTGAGCTATGTACTATCTTTGGATTAATAAAGTTAAAGTGTAAATCCCTATTACCTTTCCTATATATGGTTCCCTAAATAACTTTAACTTCAGTTTTATTTTGTTGCTTATTTTTAAAGATCATATTACAAAATCAAGACAAAGAATATGAATATGAATATTAATAATAAATCAGAAAATATTGTAAAATGTGAAATATTGTCACAGTCAAGTTTACTCTGAACAATGAAAGAAAATATATAAATTTGAAATGTAAAGTCATAAGAATAATAGCAGTTTAAACAATTATAAGGTATTGTAAAATGTAATAAATGTAGTATAAATTCCAAAAATCCATGTTGATGTTATAACATTACTTGGTTTCTTCTGAAAGTGGAAGAATAACCCAGTCAGACCTTCCAAGTCAACATATGCAAGGAAATGAACAAATAAACAGACAAAAACAGAGTGAACAAACAAACAAACAAACCCAGAAAAGGCACAAGGGCAGCTCAAGGTAATTCAAAACAGCCGTAAGAAATAATCCAAGCCCAAACAACATAGCTAGCCTATAATACAGTTTGGAATAACTACCTGAAGATATTCTAGTACACTATCTCATACCTGCATGTATTGTGAAGGACTGGCCAAATACGACAGACAGCTTACTCAGGCTGGCAGCTCTGAACACTCATTATATTCACACAAAAAGCACACACACACATACACATGCACAGACTCACAAGTACACTGAAATAAAGTGAGCCATGATTCTGGAAGTTCCTAGGAAAACTGTATTATTATTCTACGTGAGGATTTATGGTCCCAGAGATGAGCCCTGGGATTCAAGAAGACAGTGTGCAGTTGCATGAGTACATCTTGTGCATTATTTTCAATAAACTGCTGAAGATTACTTGATTCATAGAAATAAACTGTTATAGTCCCTGGGGACATAAATTTCATATGAATGGTGCACTAGAGTGCTCTCATGCTCCAGAATGGCAAGTAGTGCTGTGTAATGTGACAGTACTACACACCGCTACTGTGTAAGGCAGCTACCTACACTATAGCACACCTTGACAAGCAGGTACGGTAGTTACTTGGAAAAGCATGCTTCACTGTACTGAGCTATCTTATGCAGTGGTGCTGTCTGCTGCCATGTATGACTGTGCTTTATAAAAGAATCATACTTATTGTATATGCAGGCAACACTGGGTCATTACCATAACATTTAAGTGAGGAAATCTGGTGCTGCTTGAACTCCCATTAGGTAGAGCTCACTAACATCATGGTATGGACATGTTAGTGTGAGGTAGCAGGTTTGTCTGCACCACAGGGGACTCTGTTGCCGGTAAGAAATTTCCTTCCATGCAAAGGAGGTGAAGGAAAATGTATTGTTTTATAGGCGACTGGTATGATGTCCAGAACTGTGTGCTGAACAACATTCTGATGGGGTAGGAGGAATCTATGCACTTCCCATTGTGCAGTTTGACAGCCTTACTCTTTAGCTTAATGCTGTCAGGGCAAACTGCATCTACAATGGAGCTGCCCTGGTGAATGGTGTATAATCAGGTGGTGGAATCATTACCTTATTGGGTAGGTGGTTAGTACACAGTGGAATCCAGTTATGCAAGTCCTCTTATTTAATCATGCTCCATTACTTAGTATTCTTTTTATGAAAAACAAAAAGCTTTGTACTCCATTCTATGATACACAAAAACCTACGTTACTGCCTATAGGATTTATGAATAAGATGCAAAAACAATAATTAGCACTGCATTTATTCAGATGTACCTACTTGTGCTGCTGTCTGTGGTAGTGTAGTTTTTGCAAAAAATATTATATGCACATAAGTTATGCATGTTTCAAATAAAATAATTATGAGTACAGTTACAATCATAAAATGTGTCAGTACTAGAACAGATAAATAGAGACCTAATTGGTATATAACAATACAAAATACTTTTTCTTCTTATTTATACTACTTGTTGTAATTAATTTGCATGGACATAAGTACCATATTGAAAAAGAAACATTGCATCAAGTACCATATTGAAAAAGAAACATTGCATCCTTTAAACTACATCATAGGTGTCTTAGTCTCCTACAGTAATACTAATCTAATTCTTTCATACCTTTCAAATGAAGTAAGTGTTAGTGTTACACTACAGTGTAAGAAAATATGAAGAGATGAACTTATAAACTATACTTATGGAAGTGGTCATGAAACATGTTTTTAATCAAGGTTGCAAGTAACCTAGTGAGGAACTGCTTCAGTCCCAACTCCTGACACAGCACACTCTACCTTTCCACTTGCAATAATTCCATTTTAAATATTTGTTGTGTACCAGTCAGAATGTTAGGAAACTGTAAGGTCAAACTACCCTTTATTTAAGTAATTATTGCTATCAGCTCTGAACCATAATCCTTCAACCAGACTGGCTGACCTTTTTCTCATTCTGACCTCATCCACCACACTTTTCAAATTTCTTCAGAGCCAGATCATACCACCTCATCTGTCCTCTACCTCTCTAGATTTTACATGATGAATGTTTTTAGTCTCTCCATATACTTCAGGTCTTTCTTTCTTCTGACTATACTACCATCTCTTTATGTCTGTCTTCTCTAACTGCTAGTCTTATGAACATGTACACAATCCCCCTAGAAATCCAGAAGATTTCTATCTGCCCTAAAAATAATTTTATTATATGATTTCTTCTTTCAGAAGAGGTACTGTAATCATCTCCAGCATACTGCATAAATTAAAGCTTGCAGACCTCATCAGTACTTTATATAATGGGAGATTAGAAAATGTATGATGTACTAGTGAACATTATACAACTAATACTTTGAGAAGTCTCTTATACCAAATAATAAAGACTGTGTTTAAATTAAAACCATTTATAAAATATAAATAATGCATGGCATAGGGAAGTTTGATGACATAGTCACACCTAAGAAATTTTCTTATAGTATTGCAAGTGAGGTCTCACTAGTACCCCACAGATAGAAGTCTGATGCAGTAAGCAGATTTAAATAAAATGAATCCCATATAAAACTTTGTCTAGATTATTTGTACAAACTAGTTGAGAAGGTTTTGATTACTACTAACACATTGGAAAAGGAGGCCAGTTAGATTCCTTCAGCAAGCGTTACATCAGGAGGTATGGGAATGACTAATGACAGATGTGTGTCTATAGCTACAAGGCAGTAGCTATGATTCAGAAACCTAAATAAATAAAAATGCTAAAAAAAAAGAAACACTTTCTTCTCTGCCACAGCTTGTCATTCACTTAAGAAGCTATGCTGCAGTGATTATTATTTTCTCCCATCTTCACATCTTCCTTCTGTACTGTCGTATTTTTAACTGTTGTACAGCTCTCATCTAAGTACTTTCTTATTTCTGCTTTCATTTTCCTCCAAACGTCCCTTTAACTGTTGTGTCATTCTACCTGCTGTATACCGTCTAATGATTGTTAACATATATTTCTTCTACTTCAGTATATTATACTATAGGCTAACTTTTAATCTTTTTGGCGAATGCAAAGAACACGACTACCACTTTCGGGGTCATACAGGTGGTCATCAGGGCTACGTTGATTGACTCTGACTTATCTGTCAAACAAAGGGATACCCTCAACTAACCCTTTAAATATTTGACAATACCTCTGAACCTCCAACCACAAGAAATCTGGACAAAAATAGGGACAGAATTTAAACATTGATCTTATAGCATTTTCTGAATGATATGAAGTCTTAATGTATGTCATTATTTGTTGACTTCAGTCCTCTGATTTGACACACATACATAGACAGTGGCTATAATGACAGGATTTGTGTCAGTGTACCTTTTCGAATGATACAATGTCAAACTGAAATGTATAGGATTTTCTGAATGATATGAAGTCTTAATGTATGTCATTATTTGTTGAATTCAGTCATTTGATTTGTAACACACATTTCATGAGGGACAGACCAAAAATATGAGACAAATATCTGGACATTCTGTTGAAGTCTGGCTTTTTTTCATCCTATGATTTGACTCATACATTTTATGAGGAATAGACCAAAAATATGAGAGAAATATCTGGGCATTCTGTGGAAATCTGGCCTTTTTTCCTCAAGTTGCTGAATGTTAATGAACAATATAAAGGGGGGCTGCTGCCCCCTTAACCCCCCACTGTAACTCTATAACAAACAGTACACTTGCCCTTTAAGTGGGCATATGCAGATAGAATATCAATTACAGTGGAGGGGCGGGGCTTGCTACTGCATATTGAGGCAAGAACCTGGTAGTCATTCTTTAGGGTCTATATTATATTATCTCATGCTTAGAAAAGCAAATGATAAATAATCGACTCCATGTAAGTGAAAGCTTACAACGTCGAAACCTCAGAACAGCGATTTTTTTTTTCCAAGGGAAAAAAAATCGCTGTTCCAAAATAAAAAAAAATACTTTAAAACATTGCTTAATGTGGGGGGCTTTGCCCCACACCCCCTCCATGTGAGGGGCTGTGCCCCCCACACCCCCTACTTAAATATACCAACTCCGAGATCGCACTACAGTGCCAAAAACGGCAAAGTAATGAAAGCGGCCAAGCAAATTCTTTCCATTGGAAAGAATTCTCTGAAAAGCCGCTTCATTATTTTGCCTTTTCGCTCATCAGTTCAATCAAGACGCATTCGTCAAACTGCGTCTGAGATCTGGTAATAGGAACCCATTCTTTACAATCACCATCTATTTTATAATTCCTGAAATCAATCTGGATCTTCTAAAATCGGTTTCTTTAACTGTTAATCAAGCAAATGGAATTCCTGTTCTTGTTTGTCCTTTTAACATATCAGATGTTCTCATGAGATGCCTCCCATATTGCTGATTTCATTGCTATCACATTTGCTTCCCTGTACTTTTTATCATGCACACAATGTACTTTATCTTTCATTATTTCTCTTTCTCTAGCCATGACCATTCTTGCTAATATAAAAAACAAGATACTGGACTTGAAATGCTAAATTCAAGTATACTGAATTTCAAGTATAATTATAAACCATACAAAGTATGACCAGCCCAATATTAATGCCTGATTCCTTTTTATTAGTGAATATTTCTCTGGATTTATTGACCATAAAGAGTTACTGTTTTAAATATATTTACTTGATCTCTCTCATTAGAATGGGAAAAAAAAACTGTGGCATGTGAACAAACATTTTACCTCTGCAGTACTTGAGCTATGGTACTTTGTATGTGCATATCTAGAAAACTGAAGAATGACACTCCCTTTCTATCTTTTTGAATAGATTTCTTCAGCACTGCCTTAGTTCTGTATCCTTTATGCTGCTAATTAACTGTGCCCCTTACAGGAGTACCTCCTCTTTAACTAAACCCTAACTTCAGCAATGAACAAGACTGTCAAATATTGTCATGAGCCTTAAGAATGGCAGATTGTGCTCTATGCCAATAAGCTATCAGATTTTCTACTTAGTTTTCTTTTAGATATGGGTCAGATGGCAAAACCTGTAGCTTGTAACAATGCTGGCTGTCTGCTAAGAGGGTCTGAAGAGTTTTACTCCAATTAAAAGTATGCAATAGTAAAATAAATGCATGAAGATTAGCACCAGCTTGGCTCCAGTCCCCTTATTAGTACTGCTACAGGCACATGTTCCCTTGGTAGCCTAGATCAGTTCTATCCGCCCTAGAAATAACCTTTATAAATTAGGTTTTTGTAACCTCCTGCCAGCAGAGCGTGTAAGCTTCTTCTAACTATTTAAATTCTTCCTCTGTCCTCTGACATTAAATTCTGTCTCTGTATTTTTCTCTCTCTTCCCTCCTCTGACCTGCTAGCCTTGAGAACATATCCATATTCCCCTGGTAATCCAGAAGAGTCTCATCTTCCCAGAAATATTTTTTTTACATGATTACTTCTTTCAGGGAAAGTTAAACCCTCCCCCACCAGTAGGCTGCCTAAGTTATAATTCTGTACACCCCACCACTACTTTGGACATGGAAAGTTTAGAAAAATACATTAAGTGCCAGCAAAAATTATTGAATATTTGTATTTTCAGAACTCTGTCTTACCAGGAAGAAAATACCATATTTAAATTGAAACCATTTTAAAAATGTAAAAAAAAAAACGGTGTTGAAAAAATGTTTTCATCAGCAATTTGATGACATAATGACACCTTGTGAATAGTTTTCAGAATTATATGTGAGGTCTCACTACTGCCCCAGAGACATTAAAATGCCATGCAATAGGTGGATTAAAACATGAATGTTATATAATAGATTATAATGAATTTCTGAACAAATTGGTTGAGAAGGTTTTAATCACTGTTTTACTGGAAGAGGACATCATTTAATGGAGTACAACTGCATCACGTGTTCAGTCATGTGAGGAAATAACTGATGAGCAGTAAAATGATACAGCTACAAGGCAGTAGCTTGGCTACAGTAATCTAAATAAAAAAAACATGACTTTACTGTCTGGCACAGATTGTGGCTGTCCTTTAAAATGCTGTGCTGAAATAGTTATTTGTCTTACATCATCTTTTTCTATTATCATAATTGTTTATTACTGTTATACAGCTCTGGACTAAGTACTTTCTTGTGTTTGGTTTAATATCCTCCCAGTATCCCTTTAACTGCTATGTCACTGTGTACAGCTGCAAACCTAACAACACTTACCATTTTTAATACTTCATTACAGTCCCTGGTGATCTATAATCTCTTTTGTACCTCCTAAAAGCAATCTAGTTCTTCTAAATGGTTTCTGTAACTCTCAATCAAGCAAATTAAATTCCTGGACTTGTCTGCCCTTTTAACATGTCAAATACTCTCATGGGAAGTCTCTCTCTCACTCTCTCTCTCTCAAAATCTCATATTCGCTCATTTTATTGATACCCATTTGTCTTCTACTCCTTTTCTCAAACACATAATTTAATTTAGCATCAATTTCTTCTTTTACAGTAATGGCCATTCATACAAACGTAAAAACAGTGGTACTGGACTTGAAATGTCGAGCATCAAGCATAATTCCAAACGGAGTGTAATGTATGAACACCCCGGGGTCAAGTCTGGAGTCCTTTCTGTTTTGAATATTTCTCTTAATTTCTCGGCCATACAGAGTTGCCATTTTAAATATATTTCCTTCTTGGTATCTCTCATTATCCTAGAGCATGATATTATGAAGCCTAAACAAACATATAACCTCTAAAGTACTTGGATTCTGACAGTTTGTATGTACATGTATGGAATATGAAAGAACAACCCTCTTTTGCTCTCTCCTTTATTAGTAGTTTTTTTTCAGCACTGCCTTCATTCTGCACTCAGCTGCACTCTTTATTGTGCAGTCCAGGGGAATGCTTCCTCTATAGCATGGGACAAGTTTTGTCAAATGACGAATTGAGCCCCATCTGTGGCATCTTTTGCTAACTATCAATAAGCTAACAAATTTTATACTCAGCATCCTTCTAGATATGAGTTTGTAGGTAAGGCTTGTAACAATGTTGGCTGTCTACTCAGTGTCAGTGCAGCTGTACAGTTCTACCACAATTAAAAGGAGCTCATAGTTACATTATTAGTAAACTACAGGCACATTTCTCCTTGTAATGCAGAAGATTTTTTATTTGCCTAGCAATAGTTTTTAAATATAAGTTTTAAAACCCTTTCGTGTAGACTGCATAGGCCTCTCTTCCTTTCAACCATTTAAATTCCATCTCTTTCTCTCTCTCCCCTCTAAACTGTTAGCCTTTAGAGCATGTTGCGTTCCCACTGGTAACCCAGAAGATTCTTATCTGTCCTAGACATCATTTTTATATATTTCTTCTTTCAGCAGAGATTCTGCAACCTCCCCACCAGACTGTGTAAGTAACAGTTCTCTAGATCTCATTGATACTTCACATGTGGGGAGATTAGAAATGGTATTAACTACCTGTAAACATTACTGAATATGTACTTTGAGGAATCTCATATTTCAAAATAAATTATGTGCTTAAATAAAAAGTAATTTTTAAATATAAATAATACATGGCATTGAAAAAAAGTTTTCACGTAAGTTTGATGACAAAGTATAGATTCTCCATTGTATTTTTTAAGTATATGTGAAATTAATATGTTTGTAAACTTTTAAATATTATAATTTAAATATTTTCACCTGTAAAAATGTTGCCAATATAGTGGCATGTATTAGAAATTATGACAAATGTATGACAAGTTGATTTTATTTTGTTATATTTATGTTTCTTGTTAAGTTAGCATTATTCATGAGCTGTGAGACACACTGATCAGTGCAGCAGGGGCTACAGTATCACTGAAATATGGTGCAAGTCTTCTAATATAGGTTAACAGTAACATTACCTCCACATTTTTAGCACTTATCAGAAATAGGTTCATGTTGATTTATCAACAACTGTTTTACCAAGTGCCGATTGATAAAAAAAAAAGCAGTTCAACAACTTGCAGCAACCTCAGAGGTTAAGTTTTCTTTGCAGCTCGCATGTGGGTGGGCACCCACTTACCCCAAATTTATATTTGCCTCCTCCTAGATTGCTGAACAGTACAAAAAAAGAAAGAAAAATCCTCCATTGGTAAAAGTTGTTTTGCACAAATTACTCTGATCTTTCAACAGTTGGCTAAAGAGCCATTGATAACTTTACGTGCTCCCTCGGAAGCTTGATGGATTATCAGGGCTTTCCAGAATGTGTTTACAAATGATGACGGATCATGCAATAGTGCTCAAAACATAACATGGAGGTTGTAATGGAAAATAAAACATATCTGTGTTTACAGTTTGTTATTCTGGGTAACTACAGCAGTATTAGGGGAATCATTAGGGTCTTGTGGGCTGGCATTAGTTTAAGAAAAGTGCTGCAAAGACCTTTTGTAGAGCATTAGGCTTTATGGCATAAAACATGTTAAAGAGATTTTCCATTTTGCTGTCGAATTCTGGCAGTCCTTAGCTGCAAATTTTGACATAGTGATGAGTTCAATATGTTGAACTGTAATCAGGTCATACAGCACAATTATAGGACTTTGATATATTAGATAGTATGAAAAAAAGAATATCTCATAGTAGAAATAAGCTAATGAGTAGCTGATATAACAGATAGCTCATTAATTGGCTCAACATTATTCTGTGATATAATCCTTTAACTTGTAGGTTTTGCTTGAAGTTATTAAACGATGTTTATAAAAGCTTGGGAATGGTCAAGCCATACTTTAAGGCACTTGGAATGATTCACAGCTTTAGCCTTAGGCTGTAACAGATACCGTAATCTGTGGAGAGCTGGTGGTGTGTGGTAAAGATGAGGTAAATGTCACAGAAAATATGACAGCTTTGGACTTGGATGGGTTTGGATTTCGACCACAACAACACAGCAAGCTTTAAAGCTTGCCAAATGAGTCTCTGTGACTGTTGAAGGGTTGGAATATTAGGGCCAGTACATGCTGGAGTAGAGTTAGCACTGTGCTGGGTTAAGTAATGCATTAGCATTGTTAACCTGCAGCAGCCCCGTGTCCTGTTGAAAACTATGAGGCATAGTACTACCACAGGCGGAGAACCTTGAAGGTCAGCTGTTGATGGAGACATGAGATTAAAATAGACTTGGAGCAGCATACTGCTTTCTGACAGCAATGTAGCAGTAGACCCATCTTAGATAAGCTAATGCAGCAAACTTGGACAGTAGTAGTGTGTTCTTAACAGTGCTGAAAGTATTTGATAGAGCAGTGTCTAGTGCAAAAATAATTTGTTTAGCATTTAGAAAGGGGAGTAATTATATGGAGCAGTAGAAGAATGTCAGTACATTCCATTTGTCCTCTCCCCAACAATCTAAAGTTAAAATTCTGACTAGGAGAGTTGTGCTGTCACTTAATTCATTAAGAATGTAACAAACAGAAGCAAATATGCAGGCAGCCAAAACACAAATATTACAGTGTAGTATCAGCATGTACCCTTGTCTGGGCACCTCTGTTAATATAAAGTGCAGTGCAGAATGTCATACCTTCAGAGAAGGTTTTCATTCATCCCATCAGTCTTTCAGCAGCATCTGGTTAATACAGTGTTAAATGTTGGCCTTAATGGACATATTCCTATGGAGGCTCTCACTTTATTACTTTATGTAACAGTTTCTCTCCAGTACTGCTAGTTTGCTAACAGTGTTCTTGTTCCATGTTTTTTAATAGTGTATGTCACTTCTCTCTTGTTATAAAATGTGGTGCAGAATATCACAGCCCCATATGGCTCCTGCATTTTAATTCACAAATGCAGTGTTCACAGACATTTTTAGATGCAGGACCTCACTTTATTATTTTATGTCACAGTTTCACTCCAGTAGTGCTATTTTGCTAATATTATTGTTCCATGTTGTTTTATCTCTTTTTAATAATATATATTATGTCTCTCTTGTTATTAAGTACAATGCAAAATGTCTCAGCTATATTTGGAATCGCCTTTTTCAAACGCTTGCACATGTTAGACAGGTGTGGCTCTGGTATTTCAGAATAGTGTTTACAGCACAAAATAGCATAATGTTAAAGTGAGCAAAATGGTTGCAGGTATATCGCCTTAACAAAAGCAAGTTTATGACATAATGCGTGATATCCCTCAGAGAAATATAGGTTCACCTTTTGAGTTGAGCAAGAGATAAACCTTTGTACACACAACAAATATAGGTTACACTGCCTCCAGAGTCTACAAACATTCCAGCTAAAATTCTTGCACATGCATTGCAAAAATTAATTGAATGGTAATATGCACTCCAAAAACATGTTTCAAACATTATCCTTATAAACCTCCCGTACTGCACCCCTTTGCCCATATCCTACCTTACTAAATAATTTCTCTTGTCTACTCTTACTTGTCTCCCCTTCCCTTTTAGTCCCCTTTGTTTCTTTTCTTCTCCTTCCTTCCTTTTTACAACTGAATTTTATTTTTAAAAATTCTAACATTTGTTTTTTATGAGTTTCATTTGAACTGCCAGTATTGGCAATATAAGCACAAACAGAAATAGGCAGAGAGAAAAAGCAAATGTTGATTATAGTTTACAACCATGAGATTAAATTCAAAACAACTCCATATGAAGGTAATGTTATGAATGTCTGAAACTAAATGCAAATTACTTTTTTTTGCTGTCTGGTTTTAGTGGAAAGTCATTTGACTAAGTTTTGCAGTTTTCCGGGTATGTAACTTGATGTACAAGGTCTAAACTGATGACAAAATAGATCATTCATATAATGGGATGTATGTCTCAAGAGCTAAGCCCCACTTTCTGTCTATTAATATTTAGCAGACTGCATTTTACCAAATGTTATGTGACAGTGAAATTCAATAAACCAGATGAGAACCTCTTGTATAACCTTTCATGAAGAACTTCTAGTAAGTACTAAGAATATCACCTTTATTCCATCCATCCATCCTTAACAAATTTTCCTATTTTGCACACAGGGTTAGGGTGTCACTTCAGCAGTGACAATCATCTCGAGCCAAGGTTTACACTGCCGGGTATCTAGACCTGCAGCAGTAGTTCATTTGTACCACACACTTGCACATACACTCTCACCTATGGCCAGTTTAGAGTGTCCAATCCACCTATTGCATGTCTTTGGAATGTGGGAAGAAAGCAGAGCACCTGGAGGAAACCCATGGGACCACAGGGAGGGCATGCAGATTCCGCAGAGACGGCACCCCAGCCGAAAATCGAACAGGAGAACCTCTTGCTGTGAGGCAACAAGACCATCACCTTTATTATTATTTTTTTAAATTGCATTTATTTGTTCACTGGGTAATTAACGTATTCCTTCTCAGAACCTTTTTCATCCACTACCCAAGTTATAAAGCAAAGGAAAATGCAACATATAGCAAACCTTTAAGTGAAAACCATAGGCACAGGGAAACCATGCAGCACACAGTAACCAGAGAATTGAGAAACTCTTAGGGGAAGCACTGAACTGACATGCTTCTGTCTTCTCATTCTAACTGGTCTGCCCTATTTCCTTCTATTTGTAAAGATACAATAGCTACAAAAATCTGTATGAAGTGTAAAGAGAGAGAGAGAAAAAAATCACATGGCTATTCTAAACAAATTTCTGTGGTGTAATTAATTAATTAATTAATTAATTAATTAATTAATTAATTAATTATCTGGTGCTAGCAATCAGTTGTAGCTTTTAGTACTCCCTGTAATACTACAGTTTGATTACTATAATTATACGGTTTGATTTTCATCTCATGACTCAAACAGTACTTCCTTTAGTCCTCAGAAACCACAGGCTCTAAACTCTGAAGTTATTGGGAGCTCCCAGTAAACAAGACTGAACATTCTACGCCTTTCACTCAGCCAGGGAAATGAGTAATGACCTCCCCACGAGAAAACGCCACACATTATTCTGAAGATAATGACAAGAATGAAGGGAATACCAGTGAGTGTAGGGCTGAGTATTTAAGTGAGTATAAGTGGTGACCAGACACACCAATGAACAGAGCAATTACTTCAGATCAGCAAACTGTCAATAAAAAAATATCAAGTCATGTTTCAGCTTATTTGGCTAATCTTCTTTGTAAATACAGATATGCAGTACTTTGTCAGTGGTTTGCAGAGCTGCATACAAATGTAAAGCATTGTTATGGCTGTTCTGTGCCTAAGGAGCAACACTTCCTTAAAACAAGATAAAATGGGACAGTAGTGACATGAAAGTAGTAGAAGAAAATTACAGATTTTCTGAGAGCTGTTCTATTTTCTGCAATGTCACTGTTTTAAATAAGGGACTTCATTAAAAGTGAAAGAATACATTGTAGAACATGTTTGGGCAATGAAGCTTCAAGTTGTATGCATAGCCCCTTACAGTTTAATAAGATTGCTTTATATTTATTAAAACATTATTAGCATACTGATTTGATTGGCCATCCCTTCACCACACTGACATATACAGCCATTTTTTGCCTTAATATTCGTACTCGTGGCTGAAACAATAATGACATCTACAGGGCGGGAGGTACTCAAATGCCTGTCACTGGAACTAGTGAAGAGCAAACAGGCCTGCTTTATTTGTTACAGGTAAGGTGATATTAACGCAAGAATGTTCAGGAGTTATATAATCCTTAGAACTGTTTACCTTTCAGTAGCAGTTAGATGGAGTCCTTGCCTGTACTGAATTTTTCCCACTTCTGGAGCAAGGAACGTATAAATCAGTATGAGACAGTATGGTAAAACACGATTTCTTTTGATGAAGTACAAGGATGTCTCACTTTTTCATAGACAACAAATATAAGTACTTTTTGCAGAATAACAAATATACACCTCTCATCATTCCCTGAAAGTACCACGCTGCATCATTTTGTTTGTCCCCAGGCAATTTACACCACTTTCACATGACAAAATTGTAAAATTCTAAGATAGCACTATTTCTGTTTGCCTAAAGGAGTTTCACTTCAAATATCTTAATGTAGATCATTTTACTTTTAGGTTGGCTTAACACATTGAAGAAATACCTTGGAGGGACTCTGCAAGAATTTTGCAAGAAGGAAATTGGAAACTTAACTTATTAATTACAGGGTGATTTTGTTTCTACCTATTTGTATGTGACTTGTTCTGTGAGTCAGCTAGCTAGTTTATTTTAAAACAATCTACATTTCTACTTGTAACTGTATTATATAAAAATCTACCCCAGCAATATTATTACTCAAGATTAACATAACTGCTTGTTATAATTTATGTTACAAGTTACAATTATGTCGACATGGCAAAACAGAAAAAAAAAATTAACAAAAAAACTAACAAAAAATGATGTTTTCTTTGAGTCCTCCTGAATTTACATCACTATAGTGTCCTTTATTAAGTTTATTTTATTTATGTTTACTAAGTAAGTAAGTATTTTAGATAGAACAGAGAGAGAGTCATGCATGTAGAACCTGGAGAAAGTATTTATTATTACAGCAGCAGAACCATCAGCAGACATAAAGTGCAGTATGACAAATATACTGATTTAAATTCAATGATTTAAGGACGTCTGCAAAATGTTCTGGAGATGTGCTATTTTTTTACATTGCGTTGTTTCAGACTGCTCTTCAAAAATTCATGAATGCAGCATACCTAGGCTAGACCTGTGTTTGAGGAGAGCAAACTGAGTACACTGAATATAATAATATATCGATTCTTCTGTTTTCTATAAAATATCTAAAGAGCAACTGTTTTATTATGACTGTGATGGATAGGAGAGAGAGAGAGAGAGAGAGAGAGCGAGAGAAATATATAAGGAAAGAAAGAGAAAGAAGGCAAGTTTAGTCCACTTATATGGCAAAGCTGTGCTCATGTTGAAGAGCAGGATGTATAGTATGTACTTACAAGTTCCACTCTCTCAGGAATATTCCGGAAACTGATGAGTGACTGCACACGCATGTAGTGCTAGTTACATGGAGTCTTCATGTAAAGGTATGGTTTTATCTGTTATGTAAATAATGCTGCATCTTCCTGTTATCAGGCTTTCCATAAAATTTCTACTTGAACACAATGACTTTATTATGTCTGTTCTGTTTTTATTCAGACAATTACAGTTTTTTTGAATTTTGTGCATGAATATTATGACTTTATTATGTCAGTTAATTTCTCATTCTGACAAACTAATGTGCTGTTTACATATTTGTGGTTGAATGTTTTGACTTTATTATATCTGTCTAGTTTTTCATTCTGTTAACCATCTGTATCTGGATCTTTTCTCCCTGGGCCACCTCTGAAAATGGGTACCTCATGACTTAGTCGGAATTTCACGGTAAACAAATGCCGAAGAATGAAAGAAAGAAACAAATAAATAAATATCCTGTATCATATAATCAAGTAGGCATTTTGCTTGCTGTAGTTCATTTGTGGCATGTAAGAGAAATTTTAGTAAATATGGCCAGTTTTTTACAGGGTCTATATTAGAACATCAAATATTTAACAATTCAAGTCACTAAAGGTCGACCTTTAGTGATCGAACTGCTAAAACATAGAATGTTCAGAAAAAAAATAAAAACAACAACAAAAAAAAAAACTAAACAGTGTAGGCAGGGGGGCAAGCCCCCCCTGCGCCCCCCACATGGGGGGCTGTGACCTCCATACCCCCACTACTTAAATATACCAACTCAGAGACCGTACTACATTGAAGTAAATGGAAATCTCCCCTTATGGAGATTTCTGTTTACTTGTTCGATGTTCTGCGGTTTCACTATTCTCGTGTCGACATTGTCAGATTCAACATTGTCGGCTTTCGAGAATTTAATATAGACCCTTTTTTACATACTGAAAAACCAAACACTATTTACAGAAATGCGTGATCCAGTATTATAACTTGAAAACTATGCCTATAAGCTTTTCTTTTTTATGTGGTGAAGTTGCAATCTCAGTTTTAAAATGAGACATTTCTACAATGGCATTTTTGAAGATGGAGAATTCAACAGAAGCATACTTTTATTGGGATCAGTTTGTTTTTCACTAGCTACTAATACTTGAATATTGAATGAAAAAGTAGACATAATAAAGTCAAGCTATATATATGCAGCATTTTAGGGATCTGAAACCCACTAACATGGTAAAGAATGAAGATTCAACTTTAAACATTGCTGTTCTTTCTTGGTAAGGTAATCAGGGTCAGACAAAGTAGATTGTATGAGTTAGGTATTTTTACAATAATTAAAACTAGGGAATTAAAGATCAGTTTCCAACAGCTTAGTTACCACTAGAGGGTTACTAGCTACAATAAACATTTTAGTGCAGTCTTTAAAAAATAAACACGCAAACACAAATACGAAAGTAAATACTTACCCTAAACTCTCACTGGCTTTGTCTGGGCTAGCAGATTGAATGTAGGTCAGTGTTTGTGGGAGCATATGCAGTGGTTTTGGCTGGCTCTCTTTTGCAAGGCGTCTGAGTTGAATATGGTGAAATGGAAAGGCCTGGAGAAAACCAGTTGAATCATTGTTCATGGCCCAGAGTGACAGTATAGAATTAAACCTAGACGCCCACCTTTGGCTGCACAAATGAAATATGTGCATATGTCTGCTTGATGTGATTGCACATGCTCACCAAAGGGAAAGTTAGGGTATATCCCATAAGTTCAGAGGGCTAACAAAATGAAACAAATTCCACTTCATTATATAAAATACAATTGTTTACTGATGACATTCTTCTCATCTTGGCTGATGAAAATACATCTATTCGAGCCCTCTTTAATAACATAAATCTTTTTCAAAGGAAATCTGGTCTAACTTTTAATAATAATAAAACACAAATTCTCTTAATTGGCCCAAAACAATTTAATTTACATGATGATTATAAAAAATATCTAACACAATCCGATCAAATTCTTTATTTAGGCATTTCAATAGCTAAAAATATTAAGGATATCATACAAATTAACTATAACAATTGTTTTACAATAATTTAAAAATTTAACAAAGAATTGGAATAGAATACCTTTCTCTATGGATGAAAGACTCACTATTATTAAAATGATTTTTCTCTCTAAAATTCTTTACATTACTCAATCCATCTCTATACCTCCCCTGTACTGGATAATTAAAAATTAAATGCAATTTTTTTAAAGTTTTATGGTTTCCAAATAAATCTAGAATTGCTTTATCTCACCATATGAAAAACTGGGATAATGGAGGTATAACATTGCCTAATTTAGAATTTTATTCAATTTCATCTATGGTAAAAGTGATTTACCTCTTAATTGATACTAATTATCAAGCTAAATGGAAAAAAATGTTTGAAATATTAATGTTGGATACTATAAAAAATAACTCTCAAAAACTGTTGTTTATAAATAATCCATTCATTTGGGTCCTAAAAGATCAGCTTTCCACCTTTTGTTCCCTAAAATTTAAAAGTAATTATTTAACTCTTTTGTTAAAATCTTTTAGAAATTTTATATTTAAATATAATGTTTATAAAGAATGGTTATTCCTTCTCTTTCCTATAGCATTCTCAACAGGTATTCTTTTTACCTCTGACTCTAATAAAATGTGTATCTTTAAACAGAAAAACTTATTCTTTTGGTATCAATTGATGTCAAATAATGTCTTGAAATCAGTTAATTTACTAGATGTTGAATTCAGATTTGAGTCCCTTTATTGGTTGGAGTTACATGAAGGAAGGAATTTTATACAAAATAGAATTGACTTAATGACCCCTTCAGTTAAGAAAGTTATACCAAACTTACTACATTACCTGATTTTATCTCTTCAGAATAATTCTCCTTCTACTAATAAACTCTCACAAATATATAAAGCTATCAAATTGGATTGACAGTTACTGGAACTTTTTCTTTTCCATTAATAATTATTTTCCCACAGACAAAGACAAATTCAATATTTTGAAATCATCTAGTATGACTACTTCCTCATTAAGATGGAGAATATTTTCCTGGAAATATCTAAACAGATCCTTTATTACTCTTCATACAATGAGTAAAATTGGGAAAAAAGATATAAACTGTTGGAGATGTAATAATAAAGTAAATGCTGATTGGTCTCATATGTTCTATGATTGTATCAAATTGAAAAAATTTTGGGATGATATAAATGATTTTATGCAAGCTATTTTTACAGACAACTTTACTTTAACTAAATCCTTAATATTAGTAAATACTCCAGTTCCAGCTTGTATTAAGGTTTCTGATTACCCTTTGATTTGGTCTATGCTAGCCATAGCAAGAACAATTATCACTAGAAATTGGAAATCTAATTCCTCTCCATCTTTACAAGAATTTAAAAATCTTCTTAATGAAGTCTCTTGTTTGGAAAAACTAACCATCGGGAATAGAATTTCTAAAAATACTTATCTTCACAGTTGGAATAAAATATATGATTTTTTACAAAAGTAGTTCTATATTATAGTAAAATATCATTTACATATTTATAAATTATTTTAAATGTATTGATCTATGGTGAACATATTGTATATAGTTATATATTGTTTATTGTTATGTTATTACTTCATGTAAAATTCATTTTATTTTGTTTTAAAAAAAAAAAAGAAAAAATGAGTTCATTTCATTTAACTTTATTGTATACTAAATTTCTCAAATAAAAATGTTTTGAAAAAAAAAATTAAACAAACTACTGACAGGCCTTATAATTCTCACCCAACGTATCATTGTGTAAGCCTGATAGTTAGCAAGGTTTGTCTTCATGAAGGGGAGGCCCAGCCAATGTAGAGTCATGTCAAAGGCAGTAGGTGATGCTTCTAAAAGAATAAATGGGACAGAAAGGGCATAATTAGCAAGCCTGGGATGCTAGAAGGTCTGGAACAAATGGTAGGAAAAGGAGAAAAAAATGGATTTGCTAGTTTAAGGCAACTGTAATAATACTGTGATCATTCCATATCATAGCGACTAGGGCATCAGAAGACCATTCATAGAATCAGAGCTGACAGAATACAGATAAATACATAGTTATATGCATTCAAGGCTGTCTTTTTACAATACAGATATAATATAGGTGAGTGTGTAAGAGGTGAAGGCCTTGTAATAGGAATACATTAAGAACCTGGCTATTAATGGATCCATTATACAGGTCTCAGTAGCACAATATCTAGAGAATTAACCTTGGCACAGGTAGAATCTAAAAATTTTCTGTGAACATTCACAGTTTCTACCACTATGATAATCTTTAATTACTTACGCCAGGAATCATATTTTATGAGGTATTAGAGCAGGTATAGAGCATGACTGCAAATATCAACCAACTGAATAATTTTTTTTTTTCAGATTTCTTTTTACTAAAATTTTCACTGGGTAACAAAAGCAAAACAAACAAGCAAACAAAAATCAAGCGATCGGTCTACCAGGTAGCTGAAATACAGAAAGAAAACTTGTACTAGTTAACTGAGAATAACAGAACCTAAGCAATATGCAGACTATTTAAAATAGAAAGTTAACACATTCAGTAAATGAATATAGCATAAAACCCTAGGTCTAAGTTATGGTAGGTCATTAATCATTTGATACAAACTTCTTCACTATCCTTTCCAGTAACTGCTTTTTTTGGAACTTTGGAGACAACCTGTATGCATTTAAGTACTTGGTTATATAGGAAGAAATTTTTTTTAAACATCTTTATTGAATTATCACTTGTAACATAGGCACATTTACATATATACAAAAGTAATCAAACTATATTAGCAAATTAACATTAACAAACATTATACTTCAGATATATTGCTATATAACATATAACCTAAGCAGCATTGCATAAATTATCAATGCATGCCCCCACTTTTTAAACAAGAAACATCTGTATTACCATCATTTCATAAGCAATCATACATTTATATAAATGTATCTGACCCGACACTTGCAGCAGCTGGAGAGGCCACAAAAGTTCCTCACCAAAAGGATAAAGGGTCTCAAACATCTGTCCTATGCTGCCCGACTGAAAGAACTCCAGCTCAGAGGTGACCTTTGCCTAACATACAAGGCCATGTCAAACCCAGATTTGATGAATATGCTTCACCTCAAAAAATCTAGATCCGTCAGAGCCACAAGGGCGGGAGACTTAAACCTCGACACGGCTATTAATAGGACGTGCTGGAGGGATAGATTCATCACCCAAAGACTCCCTATGCTGTGGAATAAAATCCCGGTATATGTGAGGCAGAGCACCTCACTGGCCTTGTTCAAGAGAAATCTTGACCAATGGATGGGAGATCGCAGATATACCCCAGGGATTACCTCAGTGTCACTGCTCAACAGAGGCACAGCAAAATAATGGGTATAGTTCCCCATACTAAAGGGGTGGCGTAAGCCACAAAACTATGGGCTAGGCTTGTAAATGCCCTCGGGCAGATAGCCTAGTATGAACCTATGAACCTATGAACCTATGAAAACAACCCACACCGCCACAGTCCTAGTTGCAAGCATTTTACATCACAAACCATACTGACACACTCCCAGCTGTAAACGCTATACATCACTTATAATCTACCTAATCATTTTCAGTCAAACATTACATAGCTCATTAAAGTCCTGCCTTCTTTTAAACCTCATTCCTCCCCTGTATATATTGTTCCCACAATTCCTATTTTTTTCCTGTGTAGTTTGCTCCTACCCTTTTCTAAAGATCTCAGTTCCAGTTGTTTTATCTCTGTTACTTTATTCACTACTTCTAATATAGTTGGTTTAGACTCTTGCTGATCAGGCCAATGAGTTGTATACTATTTTACTAAAGCAGATATAGCTACAGACTGTAATGTACTTGCACTGTAGTGCAGTATCTCTACCTATCAAGTTCAACACAACATTCAAAATGGACTGCTGCCAGGAGAAAATGTGTGCCATGATACTAAAGGGACAAAGTCTGCCATTAATTCAAGGCTATAATTTCTTCACTAGGGGACAATGCTAAAATAAATAAAAAAAAAATGTCTACAAGTACTTGATCTTTTGGGCAACAGCCAAACATTTATTTCTTCTACAATTAATAGTGACATCAGAGGTGATTATACTAGGGAGTAGAAGGGGCAAGGGGGCAGCCCTTCCCTACATGGTGATTGACATCAGGCTGCCCAGATAATTCTCCTTTTATAGTCGTCTGATAACAATTTTGATAATTTGAGGCAAAATGTTCAATATTTTGGGAGACATTCAGTGTATTCTAGGATGACTTGTCATATGTAATAGATATTTACCTCTCACTTGCCTGTACTACCTTTCTGTTCTTCAAAAATTATTTCACCTGCTCGCAAATTATTTCTTCTTTTCCTTCACATCTGTAAACTACTTATACTCTCTACAATATTTTTCTTATGTGCTTCTCTCCACATAAAACCCATTTTCCTTCTTTCTTTCTTGTTTCATTTTAATTTATGCAGCCTTTAAAGTGTCTTACTGTAATATTTCCCTCTATTTTTGTTTAATGACAATCTTTCGTAACTTTTCTATACAGTTTCTTTTCTGAAAATGTCCTAACCATAACTTCTGCTTTTCACTTCACCACCTTCTTCATTAACGCCTTCTTATTACTTTTCAATCCTGCATCACCTTATCTCTTCACAATCTACCTTCTCCAATGAAGAGCAAATGATAAATAAGAAATATATTCTTCTTCATGCGGGACTCATAATCCATATCTAATAGACTAATAATATATTATTTATTTATCCTTGGTTAACTCGGTAAGTGAACAGGTCCTAGGAAATAAAAAATTGTGTAAACAAATATGACATACAACTGAGGGAGAAGTACAATTATAAATGCAATAGTTTCAGGTTTACAGTGTCAGGGAAGTATAGTTGGTTATATATGTTGTTATTATTTAGCTTATGACTTCTGTAATATTTACATTCAGGTCACACAACCAGTGAGTTATAATTTGCTAACTACTATAACGCTAATAGTTTGTTACTAGACTAACAACCAGTAGGGCCCTTATAAGCCTAACCTGGCATCCTAAACCCATTTGGATCCTGAGCATCATGGATGTCTGTACAGGACAGGGGGCATATTAGTAGAGAGGTAACTAAGGGATTTGTGGGGGCTGTTAGTTAGGATAATGCTTTTCTTATTTATGGCCTCTGTCCATAAGGGACAAGGGGCTAGACTGGGGGTAAATGTATGTTTTACCATTCAATTGTCAATGTTTTGTTTGAATATGGTCATGGATTACCTTTGTTTTACATGGATGGGGAACCTATTCCATAGCACAGGGATCCTTTGGGACACACATCACAAGCAAAGTTAATGTCCCTGGGTCTAATGCTTCTGATGTTGTTTGTTTTGTGCATGTGCAATAGATCCATCATGGTGGGTCTGAGGAAGCCCTGTAAGCCAGGCAAAAATCTCCCCTCCATAGCCTGTAGAAGACTGAATACAAAGACAGAGACTTTAGGCAGTCAGTGTAGGTCAGGGTATTCATGCCTTGTATCCTCCTGGTGAGAAACCTTTGTGGCTGTTCCAACTGTTGCAAGTATCTGGTTAGGTACATGCCAAAGTATGGAATTGTACTCAGTGATGAATCTGATAAGGGCCAAGGAGAGGGGTATTATAATTACCTGGATGCCATACTCTTATGTATAAGTTGAGTGATATAGAATGATTTTCTTACTATCTTAGCTACAATGTTGATCAAAGGTCAGATTGCTGTCCACATATGTTCTAAGATCCCTTACTACTGGGCCGATTCTTAGGGGTGTTTTATCAATGGAGTAATTAACTTGGGTTGATAGTTTCCCAAAGGGCATTATAATGCATTTTTAGCATTCAATTCTAGACCATGGCTTTGGCACCAGTCATTTGTTTTTGTTAAACCTTCTTGCAAAATGTTGGTGCCTTGGGGAGAATCTATAATACCTCCAAATTTCCAGTCATCTGAGAACTTTGTGAGCCAGGGGCCTTGAATGTTAGCCTTCACTTTGGAGAAGTAGATGTAAAACAGGAGTGGGTCCAGCATGGAGCTCTAGGGTACTCTACTGGTAACCAGTCTCTTGATGGAGGTGATCTCACTTTTTCTTACTTCTTGGGTCCTGTCTGTGAGCCAGCTGGCAATACAGTGAGTTATGTAGTGATTTATGTTTAGCTGAGAGAGCTTGTCAACAATGCCTGAGTGGAAATTGTATTGAATGCCTTGGCCAGGTCAAGATATGCAGTATACATAATTTTACCCTCATCAAATTGTCTTGGTGACCATCCCAAAGAAGTCTACAAGGCTAAGTAGGCATGACCTTCCCTTAACAAAGGCAAATTGGGATGGGTCAAATGTCTTTAGTTTGCCAATATCTTTGTTTATCATCTCCATGATAATTCATTCTGTGACTTTGCATATGAGGCTCGTTAGACTGATAGTTCTGTAGTTCCCTGGGTTGACTGATCATTCACCTTTGTGGTCTTCCATTCACTTGGAAAATTGCCAGTTTTGAGAGTGTACTTGAAGTATTTCATAAGTGGTTCTGATAGAGTGTGTTTTAGACCCATTGAGATGGTGTTCTTGCCTTAACCAAGTGCTGTCAACACCTGGTCCCTGCTTATAGTTGGGGGAAGTATGTTGGAGGGGATTTCACCTGGAGCAGCTGGGATGAGTTGGTGGGGTGAGGTTTGAGCTGAATTTATCAGCCAGTAGATTTGTTATGTATCTCTTATCTGTGAAGGTAGTACTGTTTACCCCCAATTCAGCACACTGCTGTTTGTTACCTTTAAAATTCTGGATATAGCTGAAGAAAGCCTTGTGATTGTCCTTAGCCTGCAAGGCTATACTGACCTTGTAGTTGGCCTTGTTGGACTTAATTAGACCTCTTACTTTCTTGTTTAGTTGTATAAGAGAGCACTTGTCTATAAGGGAGTTTCAGGTGGGTATATATTCTTGATGACCTCATTTGTGAGATATTTGCCTTCAAAGAAGTTGTGTATTTGCATCTCTCACATACTGTATTATTTTCTTTAATTTTTAACTGGTTGTCTGAAAGCATGAGATAATTGCTACATTGTCTTAGGATGCCCAGCTCTACAAAGACATTAGGAAGTTGCATATCCATGTTGTCCCATCCTGTAACTGGGTGGGCTGTTTAGTATTAAGGACTGTGCTTTATAGGGGTTTTCTAGGATAGTTTCTTGTGTTAACAGCAAGATTTTATATAGTGCTAGGATATGGTAGTGCTGTTTGATGCATAAACTAGCTGCTCTAAGCTTAAGTCCATGCAACGCCACACCTTTTAACAGGTTTCTGACCTAATCCTAACTTTATAGGGGAGTATTACTGTATAAGCAGATACTGATATACATGGGACTGCTAACTGCCACTGAATGGTAGGCAGCACTGCACAAACTCGCCTGATTTATAGCAGAGAAAAAAGCTTGAAAACTGACTCTTCTGCCCTCTAGCCAATAAATGACCACACTTTGAGCTCCCTGGAGTGCTTCCCAACTCAGACAGCCCAGCTAAACACTTTCTGCCACAAGATGGGTGATCCTGGAATTTCTTAATGTAAAAGCACAGCTCTCAAGTGAAGATTAAACAACAAATGACTACTAAACAATTAAGTCACTGGCAAATTTTCTCTTACGGTAGCAGAACTATATAAAGTTTTCTCTTTACATATGTACAAAAGAAAGTTTTAATTTTTTCATTACAATGGTGAGCTGGGAAACAAAATGTGAAGAAAAAATGGAAGGTGTATAGCTACATAGTTCTGTTGAGCAATTGTACACGAAGAGAAGATATATGTAGAAATCCTTTAGGTTTTGAAGAAAATTTGTTCCTGATTTTTTTCTATAGTTTTGGTTAGCATTTGATTTCCAGTTAGATAAGGTCATTTGAGGGAATGCTTTTTCATATATATCCATTTTGCAGGGCAATGCTGTAGTGTGAGTGTGTTATTTTCATAGCCTCTTAGTGAGAAAGGAGAGGTTTTGATGAGTTTAATTTTGGGCAGTAGCCATTGTTAAATATTCTATAGCTAAAAGCTGATAGCATTAAGGAAGATCATGCAGTGAATGTTAGGTAGTAAGCTTTCTTTGAGGGTGATGCAGTGGTGCTTTAGCTGTCAGACACTGTCAGAGAATACTGATGAATCACAAATCATTTTATTGGTTGTTTTATCTGTTGGAGGTAGGGTAAGTTGCATTTCATTTTTTTTTTAGTTCTTTTCTTTACTTCCTGTGAAGGATGATTAAATTGAGGCACCAGAAGGGTGTTATTAAATAGCATTTGTGCCACCTTGGTTGTTATTTTTTGAATCTACATAATACTATTTGAAATGGTCTGTTGGAGGTAGGTGTTATGTGATGAATATAACAAGATTATGAGCAAGGTGTATTTTCGTCTGGGTGTTAGGACAGCCCTACAGGCTTAATAGGTAAAATAATATGAGATGGTATAAGCTGCTTTAAATTGATTGTTGACTTTAGAAGTAATGATTTTGGTGTAGATTTTTAAAATTTAATTTAGGTTCAGGACTGAGGCCTGGATATTTTTATTGATGTACAGCTTTTGTAATTGGTTTTAGTGTAACAGATTTCTCCCTAGTGAGTTTCTTTTGGGAGCAGAATAGCATGGTTGCAGTTTTATCTATATTTACTATATATGCGTGAGATCCTAGAACTCGCGTGTTTTTGCTTTGTGGATAGTTGAGCTCACTGCCTCCAGGAGAAGGAACAAGGTATGCTTTACACTGCCTGTCTGTGACTGCTCTTCTATGAGGTGCATTGACTTTGAGTGAGAATAATAAATGCAGGTGGCTTGTTAACCTATGTAAAACATTTTTTTTTATTTTGTCACATTTGATTGTACTGTATTGAGATCAAAGAAAGGTCTACTGAGTACCTGCAAGCTCAGATTTGTGCAGCATGGATGTCCTTTGCTGAGCATTTCTGTTCCAAGCTCACTTGTTTAGAAGAAGCATAGTGGGACCTTCTGCTCCAAATGTAATACTCTGTGGCGTGTTATATTTGTTTCTTAAAACAAACTTCATCTGTATATCCGCCTTCTTATCATCGCCATCATGCCTACCCATTTTCTATATTTAGACTTCCACTACCTCTATGGTGACTTTATCTTGCAGTTCATAAAGAGCTTCTGACAGCCTTCTTATTCTAGACAATCAAATCCACATAATATGTTTAGACTAATATTACAGAAAATGTTATCCCAACCTTATTTTCAACTATCAAGTTTATTTTTCTTTACTGGCTTTTGCACTGATCACAATATATCACAGGAAATAATTATTTTATAACAGTCTTTTACCTAAACCTTAAATATATATTCTAGAATATATATATATGTTGAAAAAAACTTTTAATGTTTTTCTGAAGTTGTCCTTTATTTCAAATGAAATATCCTATATCCTAGTTTTCTGTCTCTTATTTCTAATAAATAATGATTCATAAATTATCCAAATACGTTTTAATAGCCTACCTATTATAACCTTTTTTGCACTGTATCTATTACCTCTACCTACCCTTCTGAATCTTTTTTAACTTTTTTCTTATTCTTATAATGTCCATTTCTTCTACAACCGCCATCATTTCTTCCCAAATTGACCATTCTTACTTTACAGAAGGCTAGAGCTGGAGAAGGAGATGTCCTACAGCCTTGGGAGAAGTAGGTGTAATTTAATGCTAGGGAAAATTAACCTGGATATAGGGACTTGTTTGCTCTCTGTAGGGGAAGCATGCCATGATGCTCTATGTGGATTCTATCATAGTCCAGTGCATGGGACCACAGAGTGCCTGCCCATAATTCTTATTACATTCTTTTCACTTCTGTCAATCAGCCCCCTCCCAAACAATCTGCACTGTTGTTACTTAGCTCCAAAGTCATGTAATGTGGATTGGGAGTGTTTTAGTAGTAGATGTCTGTTGTGGGGGGGGGGGTGTTGGGGGTTTGGTGCTGAGTAACTTGCCTTCCCAACTAAAGTATTTGTACTGGATATGCTTGCTCACCTTTCCTGTCAGTGGCAATCACAGTAAATAATTTTTGTGTTGCATTTCACAGACAACGTGCATATGCAATGACACATTAATGTTTTTGTTTTAACTCTTTTTAATAGTGGACATTATCTTGTTTTAATTAGCTATATGCAAGCCATATATTATTGCATTTTTATGTTTTATCACTATATATAGAGGGAGCTCACCCAGACATGCTGACAATATTAAGCTATATGTTCACTTTTGTGATTTTATAACTGGCATTATTTTTTTTGTAAATAAATTAATCATAAAAAGAGATGATCTTCCAAGCTATCTGACAATGCACTGCCTTAAAAAGATGTCAGTTAATCCATGACTAACGTGGTAGACAACTGATATTGTAATGCAGAGTTAGTGGTGCAATAGGTAGCACATTAGCCTTTGGTGCAGAAGGTTGTAGGTTCTACTTTTAAACAAGGTCGATGGATTGCTGATACTATGTTACACTCCTGAGTGTGTTGTCCTTGGGATGAGATGTTAAACCAAGGTTCCTTGGCTTAAGTTGGTGGATGTGAAACATCTCATGGTACCGATTGAAAAGAGTAGGGGGCACTTTAATTAATACAGCATAAAACATTATTTGTATATTTACAGGCACATATCAACATATTCTTTTTCTTACTATTTATCATTTTTCTTAAAACATCCTCATTGTTGTTATTTCATAACTGACCCAAACGCCTTCTTCCGCAATCATAATCTGATTTTTTGCAATATATCTGCCAAAATCCATTTCCCATTAAACAAAATTTAATTTAATCTTTCATTCCCAATATCCCAATAATTCTTTCTTTCTTATTTTTATAATGTCCATACATAATCATATTCATAACTATATTGTTTATGTCATTAATATCCTCAGAGTTTTTTCAGAGTTTTACCACTGTTTTACATTTAAAAAAAAGTACTGTGTTGTATCTTCCTCCCCATAAAATAAACACACTTATTTAACTTCTTTTTATATGGCATATTCCTCTTTACTCCATAGGAAATCCTGACATTCTATTATCTTGGTACACTACTTTTTCGTGACTTTAATGACTTTAATCACTTCTTTTGGTAAAATTTCTCATGGAATTATATAATAATATTTTTTCATCACATTATTATACACATTTTTCTTCCATTCTCAATATCATCAGTTTTTATTTCCCATGTTAGTATTTGTTCTTGATAATTTTTAATTTCATCATTTACATATTATTTTTCTCTTTTACTTATTCTCATCATCTCCCAGAATGTTTTTGTCTCTTATATTTAAATATTCTTACTATTAAATTTTCATTTTCTTTTTTTATCCACTTTAATTAACTGTATACAAGTTTAACGAAGCAAAATAAACAACTGGATTTAATAACCCCAGTTTCCTTTCATCTTTACTTGTACACAACACACCCCTTTTCACTGGGTTTAATCTAGGACTTCATATGAAAGAAAGCACCAACTGCACAGTTTCCTTTTCATATTTTACTGGGGGTCATATAAACAATTGACACAAATGCTGTTTTTCCCACTAATACAGAATTAATCAGATTCTTTCATTTTATTGGCTACTTCACTATCACATTTACTACTAATGTAAATGATATTTCACTCATACGACATCCTTGTTTTATACCTATCACACTTCATGCATATTTCTTTACTCAGCCATGCATTCATTAATACACTCACTCTATTATGTTGATATACTGACATATAGATGCCCCTAATCCTATTACCTATTCCATACTTTTCCATAATATCCTTCAAACTATCATGTCCTACTGTATTAAATACCTTGCTAATATCACCTACCATAAATTTCATATCTTCCCTTTTACTCATAACATCATCCATAATTTCTCACATAATAAATAACATTTCTTGATATCCCTTCCCTTTTATACCATATATACTTTCTTCCATAAATCCTTCATCTTTCCTTCCATTCTCAGTTGTGTTATCCCCATAAAAAATATAATTTGTGTTATTAAGTGAGATGGGCTTCCATTTCATTTATTTCATTCTTCTCATCTTTCTTCCATATAAATGTTTATATCCCACTACATAACTCTTCATAAATGAACTCTACCTTCAACCACTCATTTAATACATTTATAAAATACTCGTTTTGCCTGTCCACTAATTTCTTGTACATTCCATGCCAAATACTAGCTGGTCCTGATACTGAATCAATATTTACTTTCCTAAGTACTTCATCTGATTCACTAATAGTAATTTATTTTTCAAAATTTTCCTTAACTTGTACTGTCTATTCTCTCTCTCTTATTTATCATACTTATACACTTATGCATATGTTCTACATGCTGTGCTACAATACTTATAATTTGCTCTTGTGTTCTTTTTACCTTTCCTTTTATATTTTATATTTTTCATTTTTCCCATTATACTAATATCCTCCTTTACTATTTTACTCAAATATGCAGATATCTCATCCATTGTAAATAATGTCTCTCCCTACACAGTACTGCCTTATTTTTGCACCATTACTTTTATATATTATATTTATTTTCCATATCATAAGACTCTCTTGTATTATCATCTAAACTCTTTTATATATTACTGTACATTTTGTGATAATTCACTTTCTCTTCCATTCTCATATCATCCTGCCATCATCCTGCCACTGATAAAAACACACTTTTTTTAAACTTCTTTGTAAGACCAATCCACAACTTAGACCAGAAGTCCTTCATGGTTATATGATCCTTCTATAACTACAATACTTAACACTCTCCAATTTCATCTCATATTTTCTCATATATGCTTTTTATTCTCTTCCCTGTCTTAATATACTCCCTTTCTTCCATCCCCTCCACCCATATTACCAAAATAGTCTGAAAAACCTGTCACAACGGTATCACCATCTGTTAGTCCCAAAACTTCTGATAATACAAAATAATCAGTTTCATATAAAAGTGCCCCCCTTCTATAGGTCCATTGGCTTTTGCTGCACACAACTAATATAACACATTTTATCACTTCCTGCATTTTTACACCTTTCCCTTTTGTTTTATGGCTTCCTCTTAACATATTTTTAACATTTCCGTTACTAATAGAAAACAAGTAATTGTTCCGCAGATAAATGTCCTCTGTCTTGTTACACAGGTCCAGAAATTTCATCATCAGTCCCTCACCAAATGTCACTTGGACTGCAAACCAGGTTAAATGTTTAAAAACAATTGAGTTTCTGAAAAAACTCAATTATGTTTAAACATTAGACCTGGTTTACAGTCCAAGTGACATCTGGTATGTCATTCTTTTTTATTTTTTGGTTACCTTGTTTTATGTTGTTGGTTTTGCTGTTTATCATCAGTCCCTCAGTTTGAAATGTTAAGTCACAAAAAGTATTTGTCCCTATTTATATATAAAAGATCAAATTTCTTGAGCTTTAAAACCCAGAACAGTTATTAAATTGTCCCATGCATATCTGTCTATTATAGTGTCATTGTTTATTCTTATTCTTACAGTTGGTCTTCAATTCCTTTTAAAAACAGTTTTGCTTACAGTTTGTTGCTGCTATCCTGTTTTGCCTTCTGTCACGGGTGCATAAGTTTTATCTGCTGTACTCTCTGCTGCCACATCACCTTCTCCATATTATCATCCTCAGCATTTCCTGAAAATTCATTTGCCACCTTACTCCATGAAATAGCAAAACTGTCACCTGGATCATCCTGCTTAATTATTTTTAACAGAAGATCATCTGCAAACCCTCTTGATGCCGGTTCTGGTTACCTGCTCCACTCTAACAATTTTTTTTTCAATATACTTTTTATTGATTTTGTTTTTCAAACAAAAATATTCAGACATTACAGCATGAAAACCAACAAATATGAAAAATAGACAATTCTTTGCAATGATCACATAAAAACTTACTGAAAACTAAATACTAAAAATAGTTTCACCATTCCTGAGGGTACTGGGGAAAGAAAAAAAACAAGATACTAGGTTAATTCTTGGTTCTGTCACCAATGATACTATGCGCCTGTTTCAGAATAGAGTAAAGTTATGCTTCTCATGTAAAAAGTGAAAAATAAAAAGCTTGTTTTATATCATCATTTGTATGGTGCTTAGTTTGTGTAGGTAGGATAACCATACTTAAAGAAAAAGGTTTGTGAAACTCTGAACTATGTACACGTTAACACTATTTACAGTGTTGGATGCCATCCATTTGTTGTTAATCTTGAAGCATGTTTATGTTTGAGTGATATACTTTTTGTGTTTAGTATCATAAACGTTTTTAAGTGCTACCTGAATTGCATTTAAGTTTATGGATTTTGTTTGCTTGTTAGGATTGTGTCTAGAAGAGAGTTGCAGTATGTTTGAAAATATGCTCTTTTTGTGCTTTTTGTAGCTAATTTGTGGGAGCTGATGTACTTAACTGCCATGTCATTAAAGTTGTTCCATGAGATATTATTGTTTTTTACCCAATTTTTAGATATACAGAATTTTACTAGGGCACATAATGTAACTAAGATATGTTTGCGTATTCCCTTGATTGAACTAGGGATTATGTGCAGAATCATTGTTTCCCAGGAAAATTTGTTTTTTTCATATCCAATTTTTTCAAGTTGCACTCTTAGGGAACACCAGACCTTGAAAATATTCTTACAGCTCCAGAAGATATGGAGGATATCCACATCCTCTCTGGAGCAAAAGGGGCCCAATAAAGAATCACTCTAACAAACTGACCTACTTCATTCTCCATTGAGACAGCTAAACACTGTTTATTTGCTCATTTGTATCATCCACCACACAGGAATCTTTATCTGCATTCTGATATTCAGTGTTGAACAAATTTTTCTCCAAATTCACATTTTCCACCTCCACAGCTTTTCTCTCTTCCTCCATGCTCTTGCTTCCATTAGCCTTCTTCCTTGCTGCTGTAAGAGCCTTCCGGTGCCTTCTAGCAGCTCCAAAGAGTACAGGAAGTTCACTAATGCCCTGGCCAGATCTCCCATCTGTTTGTTTGTCTTTTTGGCTTTTCCTGGTTAGGGGTCGCCACAGCGGAACTCCGGTCTGCTAATGATTGGCAGTAGATTTTTTATGGTGCCGAGTTGCCAGCCTGATGCCCAACCTTCAGCAAAGGCACGCCCATCCACGCATGTCTTTTGGAGGCCACTCGACCGCAGGGAGGACATGCAGACTCCTCACAGAAGGCAATCCAGCCGTGAAACGAACAGGAGAACCTCTTGCTGTGAGGCAACAATGCTACCGCTGTATTAGTATAAAAACCTCCTCAGGTCTCTCCTGAAAAAAGACCACAAGACAAGTGGGACTAACCTGGTCTACAAAGCATAAATAATATTGTAATTTCAGGATTCCAATTTATCGGCATTTTAAATTTCATTTAATCTCTTTGCTCTTATAAATTTAATTAGTTATGAGTCTGTATTATTTGATTTCCTCTTCTAAAGTAGAAAAATTATATAGGAAGTATACATTTAAGTGGGTATAATTAGGAAAGATTGTTGATAGGTGTTTAGGCTTTGAACAGTTAGGGTTTTGGGTAAGCTGTACTCTTCTTAAGAAAATGGTAAATCTAACGTCGTCTCCAAAAACCTATCAACTTACCTAACAACTGATGTTAGGGAAATGGCAGATCAGAATATAAACACGGCACTATGTCACCTGAAATTAGAAACTTTCAGAATACACAGGGCTCCATACTTGGATGTCTTCTTTGTAACATATTAATAAATGATCTGTACACTGCTGCCACACATGCAACTCATACACAAAATATGCAGATGATTCTACACTCATATGTACAGCGTCTAGCTTACAACAGCTACAAAAGAAAACCTTTACATCCATGGAATCTTGGCTAGACAATTCAGAACAGCAACTCATCTCTAAAAAAATAAATTATTTATTTTCATTCTCAGAACACAGTCCCACAGGAAATCTCTTGTTAAAACCACCTCAGTAAATAGTACACTGATTGAACAAGTCCCAAAACAAAACTATTAGGAATCACTATTGACAACAGAATGAAATTAGATATACACTTTCAACCTGCTGTGGAAGAAAAAACATCAACAACTTGGCCTTCTGAACAGGGTCTAGACAGAGCCAGACCTTTTCTAACTTATAGAACTGTATGTAAGGTTCATTCAATAAAATATAACATTCTGGAGGAGTGTGGGGAGGGGGAGATAAAGAGAGTACGACAGGCTCAGAGAAAGAGACAAAAAACAATATTAAAAAAAAGACCCGTCTGTGAGTGGTAAGGCTGCAGCAAAAAAAGGCAATTTAGCATGATTGTGGAAGCCAATGATTCAAAAACACATTAGCTGCAGTAAGGAAGGACTTTATTATTAGCTAATTTGCATGTCTCTGAATTGATAAGTGATTAGCACAACTGCTAACAATCCCTTGTCTTCTACCCATGCAGTAATCACTGCTGGCAGTCAATACATTGCTTTACACAGGCATGCACTCCTCACCCCTCACCCCTCATTCATTCCCACATACACACATGCGCACATCCAAACACACACACACACACACACACACACACACACACACACACACACACACACACACACACACACACGTGCACACACACACACACACACACACACACACACACACACACACACACACGCACACACACACACACACACACACACACACACACACACACACACACACACACACACACACACACACACACGCACACACACACACACACACACACACACACACACACACACACACACACACACACACACACACACACACACACACACACACACACACACACACATCACCATACCTCTTGCCTGTCCTTTAAGTTTCTAGAATGACATTCATTCAATAATGTCAGACAGTAGAGTTTCCTTCATATTGTTCAGTAAATGCATCCAGAAGCAAGAGCTGTTGCTCTATTAACTTTTTAAGTGGATTAGAGTAATATGTATAAAAGGTCCCTGATGTTGGGTCTATATCACATTGGCAAAAGCTTAACTGAGCAAATCGTTATTTATTGAACCCAATTCAGCAAAAGCTCAATTAAGCGAATGACCATTTCAGCTAAAATTTTTCAAGGGAAAAAAAACTAGTGGGCCAGCTACTGACTGTAACACAACAAAATTTAAAACTCTGCAAAGTGGGAGGGGGGAATTCACCCCCCACCCCCCCTAACTAAATATACCAACTCTGAGATTGCACTACAGTGGGGAAAAGGGCAAATTCCAGATGATGGCTAACCACTTCCTTTCCTTTGGAAAATTTGTGTTGAAAAGATCATTTGCTTAATTGAGCTTTCACCGAATTGGGTTTGATAAATAGTAATTCACTCAGTTAAGCTTTCAATGATGTGATATAGCTCCCCTGATGTCATCAAGTGTTTCTTCTGGCTTTGCATGAAAAAGACCGTCATAAGTCTGTAGTATCGGGCAAGTAATGTTGTTATTGTACTGTAGGGGCGCTCTGGGGAATTAGCAACATGTAGTGTTGGTTCTGTATTCTCTGGTAACTTGTTGTTTCCGGTGTATGTATGGCTATGGAGAAGTGGTGAACATGTAGCATGGGTGCGCACCTGGAGGCTCTTAATAAAGAAAGACCTTACAACTCCAGAACCGTGTGGTCTCCTTATTTCCCAGGATATAACATATTGGCGATGAGGATGGGATGCCTCCGAGTCCGCTGCGAGTGAAAACGGCGGGGTGCAGTTAATGTCGGACGACGAAGAGACTGGGCCTGCCGGAGTTATGTCTGGTTCCATGTTGGGGTCGCTGGTTGCATACGACTGTCAGACCCAGACCTGGGAGGAGTATTGTGAAGTGTTGGAACATTTTTTTGAAGCAAACCAGATAATGGATGCGGGCCGGAAGCGAGCCATATTGCTGAGCTCGGTGGGCAGCAAGACGTACAGTCTGATGAGGAACTTATTGAGTCCTGATAAACCGGGGATAAATCGTTCACGGAGTTGACGAGCTTGCTTCAGTCACATTATAACCCGAAGCCGAGTGCAATAGTCCAAAGGTTCAAGTTAAATTCAAGGACTAGAATGGCCAATGAAACGGTAACGGAGTATGTCGCAGTGCTGAGGGAACTGGCGCAACACTGTAATTATGGGGACAGACTGACCGAAATGCTACGAGATAGGCTCGTATGTGGCATTGCAGATGACCGCATACAACGCAGATTGTTAGCGGAGCCTGAGTTGTCGTTTGAAAAGGCCTTGAAGTTGGCACAGGCCATCGAGACGGCGAATAAAGACATTCGTGATTTACAACCAAGAACCATCGAAGGGGTGGGGAGCAGGAGTGCTACCCCACTGCAAGTGCATAAAGTGGTCGGGGAGCATAAATCACAAGGGAAGTCTGGTCAGTATGCCTGTTACAGGTGTGGCGGGGAACATCTGTCGAGGAACTGTCGTTTCTTAAACGAAAAATGTCATGCTTGCGGGAAAAAGGGCCATGTGAAGAAAATATGCCGATCAACGCCCTCTAGGGACCAGCCGAGAAAGGGGGAGGAAAAGAGCAGTATGATGGACAGGAAGGGAAACCGGAAAATAAAACGGCAGTATGCACACCACATGCGTGAAGGTACAAATCAACACACCAGGGAAGAAGAGGAAGTGTTTACTATGTTTAACATGAAGGAGGCCAGGTGGGAAAGAGTCGATCCCATCATAACCCAGTTGGACTTAAATGGTAAAATGGTGCAGTTTGAAGTGGATACGGGATGTAGTGTGACAGTTCTGTCCAAGGCTGAGTATGGAAAGTTATGGCTAAAAGAAGCTCAGGAGCTGCGGGACTGTTCAGTGACTTTGAAAACATATACAGGTGAAACAGTTCCCACACTGGGGATGGCCCAAGTAACTGTAAAACATAAAGATAAAGTCAAACAGTTGCCAGTCATGGTGGTAGCAGGTAATGGACCAAACCTGTTAGGCCGGGCATGGCTAAAGGAGCTGGAAATGGGTTGTCTATGGCTCCATAAAGTAGAACAGCAGGGGCTGGCCTTGCAAGATGTGCTGGAGAACAACGAAGAAGTGTTCAAAGAGGAACTGGGGACCTGGAGGGGTCCACCAGCAAAGATACACGTTAAAGAAAACGCAACGCCAAGATTTTACAAACCCCGACCCGTACCATACGCAATGAAGAAGAAAGTGGAGACTGAGTTGAAGCGACTCACCAAGCAAGGTATAATTGAACCAGTGAAGTTTTCGGAATGGGCGGCACCAATTGTTCCAGTATTAAAGCCAGATAATACTGTACGCATATGTGGTGACTACAAGCTAACAGTGAACCAAGTTTCGAAACTGGAGCAGTATCCATTACCCAAGGTGGAGGATGTATTTGAAAAGCTGTCGGGAGGTGAAAAGTTTAGTAAACTGGACCTCAGTCATGCTTATCAACAAGTAGTTCTGGAAGAAGGGTCAAAGGCATATGTCACCCTCAACACACACAAAGGGCTGTTCCAAGTCAATCGTTTACCCTTTGGGGTTTCCTCTAGTCCAGCTATTTTCCAGAGAATAATGGAGGGACTGGTGGCAGGAATTCCGAAGGTGGCTGTGTATCTGGACGACATCCTGTTGACGGGTAGGAACAATTGCGAGCATCTGGAGACTCTGAACGAGGTGCTAAGGCGACTGCGAGAGGCTGGTTTACGGGTGAAGAGGAGTAAATGTGCTTTCATGGCAAAGGAAGCAGAGTTCCTGGGTTACAAGGTGGATGCCTCGGGCCTACACCCCCTGCCAAACAAGGTAAAAGCCATCCGAGAGGCACCTGCACCCACAAATGTTACAGAGCTGAAGGCCTATTTAGGCTTACTCAACTATTATAACAGGTTCCTACCAAATCTGTCAACGCTGTTAGCTCCTTTGCATAAACTGTTAAGGAAGGAGACCCTGTGGACGTGGCAGGAGGAACAAGACAAAGCGTTTGAGCAGTCCAAGGAACTCATGCAGTCTTCAGAGGTTTTGGTGCACTACGATAGTCACAAGGACTTAATTTTGTCATGTGATGCCTCACCTTATGGGTTAGGGGCTGTGTTGGCACACCGTATGCCAGATGGACAAGAAAGACCCATTGGGTTCATGTCACGAACCTTAACACCAGCGGAGTCGAACTATTCCCAGCTAGACAAAGAGGGTTTGGCTGTAATTTTTGGAATTAAGAGGTTCCACAAATACCTCTATGGCAGGAAGTTTACTGTGTGCATCGATCATAAGCCTTTGTTGTCACTGTTCAACGAGATGAAGGCCGTGCCTCAGATGGTTTCTCCCTGCATTCAGAGATGGGCTGTAACATTGAGAGCTTATGAATATGAGATTGTTTATAAGCCCGGGAAACACCATAGCAATGCGGATGCGTTGAGCCGTCTGCCGCTACCGGGGCCTCTCCAGCGAGAGGAAACGGAGGACCGAGTGTTGATGATGGAGGACATCACGTTGGTGTCCGCGAAGGAATTGAGCGAATGGACACGAAAAGACCCGGTGTTGGCTCGAGTGTTTCAGTGGGTCCAGCAAAGCTGGACAACACAACAACCTGATCCAGTTTTCCGGCCTTATGAGGTGAGGAAAACAGAGCTGAGTGTGCAAGATGGATGCGTGTTGTGGGGGGCACGAGTGATAATTCCGCCCCCAGGAAGATGTGCACTTTTACAACAGCTGCACCAGGGTCATGTGGGCATCACCCAAATGAAGGCCTTAGCACGAAGTTATTTCTGGTGGCCAAAGTTGGACCACGACATTGAAGTCGCTGTGAAAGAGTGTAAAACCTGTCAGCAACATCGCAACTTACCTGTGGCGGCACCACTACACCCATGGGAGTGGCCGAGTAGACCTTGGCAGAGACTTCATATAGACTATGCAGGGCCTTTTATGGGGGCAATGTTTTTGATAATAATGGATGCTCATTCTAAATGGATGGATGCCTACCCAGTTAAAACACCCACTTCCACCACTACCATTGAATGCCTGAGGAAGAGTTTTAGTAGCCAAGGATTACCAGAGACTATTGTATCAGATAATGCTTCATGTTTCATGAGTGCAGAGTTCAAGGGTTTCCTGGAAAAAAATGGCATTGTACACGTCACATCAGCACCATACCATGCGGCTTCAAATGGCTGTGCTGAAAGGGCTGTCCAGACCTTTAAAGCGATGATGAAAAAGGCCGGAGACGGAAGTATGGCAGCCAAAGTATCAAGGGTGTTATTCAACTACCGCATTACACCCCAGTCTACCACGGGATTGTCCCCTGCCGAGATGTTGCAAGGACGGAGATTAAGATCAACATTGGATCTGGTGCATCCAAACATCCGAGCTAAGGTAGAGAGGATACAGTGGAGGCAAAAAAAACATCATGATCGACGACGGAGAGAGAGAAGTTTCCTGGAAGGAGATGCAGTGATGACGCGAAACTTCAGTTATGGACCTAAATGGATTCCAGGGTTTATTGTCAAGAGCACGGGTCCCCTGTCGTACCAGGTGAGGTTGAATGGAGGTTTAGTGGTGAGGAGACATGTGGACCAGATTCTGCGGAGTGCGCAGGAGAAAGACTCCATGGAACTGCAAGCCCCGGAAATACCGTTAATTTCGGGAGAAGGGCTCGCAGCAGCAGGAGGATCTCCGATCTTGGGGGCCGAGGGAGACCACCGGGACTCGGAAGGAGAGGTTCCCGAGGACCCCACTTTTCCAGGGATGGACACACCAGTACCAGAGGTGGTAACTGTGACACCGGAGTCACCTAGGGTGGTACCATTGCGCCGTTCTAAGCGGGCACTGGTTAAACCTAGTTACTTGAAGGACTATCAGTGTTACAATTGCATGTCTAGCTTAAAAGAGCGACCTAACTTGATTGTAGGGTAACTGTTTAATACTAGCCGGGTATTTAGAAATTAAGTGACTAGATGGATTGGTTTTGGCTTGCTCCCTTGTTTTTTCTTATGTAAGGAAGCGTATTCAGTGCTTAAGAGGGGAGGAATGTAGTATCGGGCAAGTAATGTTGTTATTGTACTGTAGGGGCGCTCTGGGGAATTAGCAACATGTAGTGTTGGTTCTGTATTCTCTGGTAACTTGTTGTTTCCGGTGTATGTATGGCTATGGAGAAGTGGTGAACATGTAGCATGGGTGCGCACCTGGAGGCTCTTAATAAAGAAAGACCTTACAACTCCAGAACCGTGTGGTCTCCTTATTTCCCAGGATATAACAAAGTCAAAGACCATTACAAGTCAGTGAATAAAAACAGACATTAGAGAATCAGACTTCTTAGTATTCCTGCTATACTTTGTGCTGCAAAACCTGTGCTCTGTTAACTTTGTAAGCAGATTAGGATGTCCCTGATGTTTAGTGTTCCCATAATACATCTTTCATGCTACAAAATCTGTTGTTTTGTCAACTTTTTATGTGATTTAAAATGCTGCCTAAGTTTCTCTAGTGTTTGCTGTTCCCCTCCATATCACATCCACTGCTCATTAGTCTAGGAGGAGTTGTGAGGTGTGGAAGCCCATCACCCTCACACACACACACACACACACACACACACACACACACACACACACACACACACACACACACACACACACACTCACTTGACACTACTCATATCTCTGTATATACTACCATGTGCATCCACACACGTCTGCTAAACTCCCTGGCACTTATCTCTAATGCAATTTCACCCATTGCAAGTAATGGGTGAATGGGAGCTTTTGGCTGGTGGCAAGTATTTACACTGCCAAGCAGTTCTATGAATTCCTTGCTGCAGGCACTTCTGAGGCTGAGCATATGGCTAATTTTCGGGTCTATATTACGTTATCAAACGTTGACATGCTCGAAAACATAAATATCAACACCAAAACATCAAACTTCTAAAATATTGAATGCTGAAAATATTGAAACTCAAAATACTGAACTGCAGTGGTTGGCCCACTTCCCATTCCAGCTGCTATTTAAAACAAATCTAAACAAACGCAATCACACACCCCATAAATATGTGTAACCATCCTAAAGAAAATGTATAAGCAACTGCAATTCACAATGTGTACAAAACTTCTTAACACAAGTCACTAATATGCTTAACCAACTTAATTATAATATACAAACAAATTTATGCCATTCACCGATTTCTGTTCTTGTGGGGGGCTGTGCCCCCCCCGCTAATTATATGTACCAACTCCAAGATCGCACTACAGTGAGGAAAGGGCAAATTTCCTGATCCTCCCTGTACTGCAATCTCACTGTGAACAGTTCAGTGAATGGCATGTTCGATGTCAGAGCACCAGAAATGTCATCTGCTGAACAGTCTCTTCAATAATTTAACAGGGACCCCAATCACACAGCACTTCCGAATCAAGCAGTAACATAGTTTTTCTAAATAATGCTACATTTCACATACATAAAGATTCAACATACATCTACTTTACTTACAAAGTTTAAAACTATAATAATATACATATTACTTAATATTTATAATTTACTCAACTGACTGTGACGCAATGTCGTACTAATGTACTACATCACTAGATCTTACTTGGCCAACCATAACTTTTCGACAATGGTGCTCTTGCTATTTTCAGCTTTCACTATTTATATCCTTCGCTATTTTGGTGTTGATATTTATGTTTTTGACCATATAAACATTCGATAACATAATATAGTCCCCTAAGTTTCACATGGAATGCCTTATTAGCAATTCCAGTGTGCAAGAGAGATGGCCCATTATGGTGCTGCAGGTCTTCAAGGTAAAGCATTGCAGTAGAGCTGAATTTGAATCAGAAACCATTTCTGAAGTGCTGAACAGTTGTCTAATTACCATAAGTTTCTTTCCTGGAATACCTCATTAACATTTACAGTTGGCCAGTGAGACAGCCACCATGGTGCTGCACCTCTTTGAGTTAAGCACTGTGGTAGGGCTATCTCTGAATTAGAAACAGCTGCTGCCAGAGGTAAAAAAGAACTTACTGTGGCAGCAATGGTTCTGAATCCCAGCCTTCAAGGTGCATTCCACTTAAATGATGAGAAGGTATAATTAGCTTAATTAGTCTACCCTTTAAATGAAATTAACATTTTATCTACTTTTCCTCGTACCTTCACCTTCCAGCCTTATCTCCATGTGCGATGCCTTTTTGGATGCCTCCACTGATTCCCATGGAACCATTCCATAAGTCCACAGTTCTCTCCCTGAAAAAGTGCTTTTAGTGAACCAGGAAGTTACTGGTCCTTATAATATGCTGCCTATGTTCCATCCCCACTGTCATTCATGTTCAGAGTGACCCCCTCACATCTCAACAATAATCTTCTCTTCTCATGTAATATATCCCCTGTCCTTTCTGCTGTCTAGTGAAAAAATTCCTCTAATTTCTGGTTATATTCTTTCCCCTGAATCACACAAATGCACATTTCTGGTGGCTTTCTTGTGGACTGTTTTCAGCAGCCTTATTCTCTCCCTGCATGGCATGCAGAACTGCATGCAGTACTCAAGGTGTAGGTGTGTCCAGACTAGGACTTGGTAAAGTGGGAGGTGCTTCTTTGCTTTTGATGTCTATCCCTCACCCCCAAGGTTATATCTTAGTATTCCTTAACTGTAACCACAGCCTCTGACTCTGCCCCTGTTTGTCCATTCCAGGAGTGATAAATACATTTAGGTGTTCCTCCTGCTGTTTTGCCTTCAGTTACATTCGCCTAGCTGATATTTTATATGAGGGTGTTGTACCCAATTTGTCTGCACTAAATCTGCCCTAAACCCTAGATGACATTTTTCTGCCAAGCAAACAGCCTTTCTAGTTCCTTCCTAGGACTCCTCTCCTGTCCTCCATTTTGCAATTTTCTTGGTGAATATGGAAATAAGTTGGTCCTGTTTCCCCATCTGTCAGATACATCTGAAATAAGAGGTTCCCTATTACAGTGTCGCAGATGCAGGTTGTCGAATGCGTCTTTGTCTAACTGAAAAGTGCGAAAAGGCAAAATAGCGAAGTGGCTTTTCAGCAAATTCTTTCCCTGGGAAAGAATTCTCTTGGCCACTTTCGCTACATTGCCATTTTTGGAAATGTAGTGCGATCTTGGAGTTGGTATATTTAAGCAGGTGGGGTGTGAGGGTTCGATGTTGTAAGCTTTCACTTACATGGGTCGATTATGTGTTGTTCGCTCTTCTGAGCATGTGATATCATAATATAGACCTGAAATAAGATACTTAAGTATACTAGATCTATGATCAGCCCCTTCAGTCTAGCAATAGTCACTTTACTAATTCTTCATGATGTTCCTCCCACCACAAAACTCTATATCCTATCTCATTCCCTCCAACTCCAGTCCAGTGCAAGCCCTAATTCTTAAACCTACTCGGAGTATTTACAGTTTTATTAACAGCCCGATATGTGGAACAATGTCAAAGGCCTTGTTAAAGTTCAAAGAGAAAAAAATCTACTGATATTATACTGCTGAGTGTAGCTCTAAGCTATCCAGGTTGCTATGGACATGAAGCAATGCTGTCTGTTATCCTGGTGATTATCATCCTCTAGGAAAGGAACTAGTGTTTCCACCAGGATTTCTTTCTGTGCTAGTAATGTTAGGGTAACCAGTCTGTACTTCCCTGAATTTTCTCCTGCTAACCTACATCATACAGTGATCCCATTTTTTGTTATCTTTCAGTTATTAGATACTGTAGCACTCACTAATGGCCCAGTGAAGATCTTTGTCACTGGATCTGCCAGCATTCTGGCCAAACTTCTGAGGGAGGTAGCCCATCTGGATCTTGTACTTTATTCTCCCTTAAAACATCCAGTCTCTCTTTTACTTCCTGTTTTTCTATTGTAGAACAAAAGCGTTGCGAGGAAAAAACAACTCGTAACAAAACAAAACTGTGCTATCTTCTCTCACAACAGATGAGGAAACACAGTGTTTGACGACCACTAAGACGTTTAATGAAACAAAAAGACATATAAATGCTTAATACAAAATAACCATGTGAGTTTAGCGCTTTCACCTATTAGACATAGGCTTCCTCAGAACTCATTTAACTGAATTGTACGCCAGTTTAAATAAACTTTTTGGCGCGAATCTTCTCTGACAAAACTTATATATTTAAAGTGCCACTGTGCAAATTATATATGTGATTATATATAATAATAAAAACTCATCAATTAATCTCAGCTAAACCTCCTTATGAACACACATTATGTACATTCTTAACAGAATGAATTTTAAATAAACAGTGTACAAAATCAATACTTCTTATACTGTACATACCCTTAAAATTGAACATAAACAGAAAAACTTGTTACTGAACTGTGTAAATGTACTGATAAATTTGAATATGTCAAATGCATTATATATAATTAATAAAATGAGATGTTAAAACTAAGTGTGTAAAATATTGATATTTTATATGGAAATAATGTGCAAAATTGTATGAAAAAATCGTATGAAAAAATCAACTCTAATGAAACCTTACATACTGTTATGAAATTTCTAAACTATTGCATTAACACTACTTATTTATTTCAATATCATATATTAAATAAAATATTATAAAACATGTATAAATATATTTAATAAACTATATAATAAATATATTAATAATAACTTTAAATATATAAGTTTTGTCAGAGAAGATTCGCGCCAAAAAGTTTATTTAAACTGGCGTACAATTCAGTTAAATGAGTTCTGAGGAAGCCTATGTCTAATAGGTGAAAGCGCTAAACTCACATGGTTATTTTGTATTAAGCAGTTATATGTCTTTTTGTTTCATTAAACGTCTTAGTGGTCGTCAAACACTGTGTTTCCTCATCTGTTGTGAGAGAAGATAGCACAGTTTTGTTTTTCTATTGTGTCCATCCTCTGTTCTTGCTATTCTTCCCAGGAAGTGTGCAGCATGGTACCCAGTCCTAATCTTCCCTCATGAAGATTGTGGTGATGGAATATTTTAGTACTACTGTTTGTTCTGTTATATTCCACTGCAATAAGATTGAAGCTGTAATTTGATGGTGCTGCTTCCATATATTTCCACAATGTCTAAGTCTTCTATCATTGCTTTGCCATGATTTCTCAATTTGGTCATGTCTGTCCCTCTCTTTGTCCATTCTGCAGTATACTTCAAAAAGCTATATTTGTTTAACAGGATTACAAACTTTTCTCCACTAAAAGCTAATGTCTTTCGTTTTTTCCCAGTTAGGGGTTGCCACAGCGGAACTCTGGTCTGCTAATGATTGGCAGTGGATTTTTTTTACCAGCTCAACGCCCAACCTTCAAAGAAGGCACACCCATTCACGCACGCACCTACCTACATGTCTTTAAACGTCATTCAACTGCTAAAATTCAGAATTATTTTAGCATGAAAATGTCCATAATTTTTGAAGCAGTAAATGTTTTTCAAATGTTTTAAAAAGGCATTTCATCAGCCCAAGACACATGCAATGGCATGGTTTTTAGTGAACTTGCTATCTTGATTTTTAAATTTTGATTCACTTATTAGTCAGTGAAGTGAGCTAGCCTTTCTTAAACCCTTTCAGTCATTACTTGGACCACATAGGTGAGGGAAAAAATAATATGTGTGTGTGTGTGTGTTTGTGTGCATGTGTGTGTGTGTGTGTGTGTGTGTGTGTGTGTGTGTGTGTGTGTGTGTGTGTGTAATACCTGGAAAAACCCACACAGACAAAAGCAAATTCCACATAGTGGATGGATTTCAGGAACAATCACTTGATGCTACAGATGTGAAGCAGAAACTAGTCACTGTGCTTTCTGTGACAGAAGAAGTTTGCAATAATTCAGTTGACAGTTGATAAAGTTTCACTTTTTTGTATACATCTGTCAGACGCCTCATATCTATAAATATTTTATTTGGATCATTACAAGCGTGGAGTAAATAATAGCATATGCCAGTCTGGACCAGCTGAAATAATGGCACTAAAGTTACGAGAGTGAAAATGCTGGCCTTTAGCAATGAAATGTTCAGGCATTCTTAATACTCATTTGTACTCTTGCTGTACATAAGGATAAACTCAGTGCATGCAGCAGTACAAGGGTATAGCCAGGATTTTTGGAATTGTACACCAACTTGTTCACCACCTTCCAGAATATAGTCCCACCATTAACTTCTGGGCAGCATACCCTTTTTGTGCAGCAGAAAAAAAAAAACTCTTCAAATATCTGGCTTAAGCAAGTACACTGTTTAACCAACCATGCATTCTGAAAGAGAAAAAATGTAACAAAATCTGTAACCTAATAGACTAAAACCATGGTAGATCTGCAAAGGGCAGCACTATGGCATTGAGGGATAAAGCCCTAACTATTGCCCAGGTCACCTGGGTTTGATTAGTGGCTCAGGTGTTTGAGGTGCTGTCAGGGAGGGATGGATGTGTCCATCTGGGGGGGGGGGGCTATTGTTGAAAACACTTCCTGTAAGGATGGGTGGTGCATAGTGGGGATTAGTCCTCAGACATTGTTGACAAATACAGAGGTGGGGGAGCATGGAAACAAGGATGTGTCGTAAATTAACCCCACTCCTCAGCAACAAAAGCAGTAGCCAACACCAGCCCCCAGGATCTCCTTAAGATCTATGCTGGCCCCAGCTCACTCAGAAAAGTCTGAGGAAGGAGGGAGGTAGACCTGGTGATGGATGGGGTACTGGGTTGACTTGAATGGATGAAGCCACAGGGGGTGGGGTTACATGGTAAATCTGCCAGAGCTATTTAAATTTCAGCACATCTCATTGCACAAAATAAATAAATAATTTTAAAAGTACAGTAGTATATGGCTTGTTATATCCTTGAAATAGTACACACTTAACAATTACTCTCATTTCCATTATTAAGATACATTTACATAACCATAACTCTTGCACTGTTTCTTTAAATTTTACAGCAAATGTACCACCAATGTTCGAGTTATGATAGTTCAGTACAGAAATTGATAAAAGTTGCAGTCCATTGAAATGAATAGAAAATTCAGCACTATCACATCTATGGAAATAGTTGGTAAATTAGTAACATGAAATGTCATTTTATGAATGAATCAGGTGGAAGTTGTACGATGCTTTATCCAATTTGGTCACTTTCCTAGTATTAAGAAAGGACTGCATATCAAAAGAGAAATTTCCCTACAGTGAGTACTGAAAAAAAGAATTCCATGGACATTTTGGATTTTGTACATTCTATTACAATACGTTTGAGGCTGTGATGTGACATTGCTACTTCCACTCATTTCCACAATGTCTAGTTCTACTTTCAGCTGTACTTTTTTGATCACTTTGGCACTTTTTGCTTTGCATTCAGTAGCATTTGGCAGCAAGCATTTATGTTAAATTAGGATACATACTGCACTCAAGTATTAAAAAGTTTCATTAGAAGTCACATGGCATTTATATAGTCCTAATGGATTATTCAGTTGTCATCACTTTACGATTGGTGCTATATGTCAGGGGTTCACTGGACACTGTTGCAGAGGTTACTTTTGATAAGTTGCACATAGTACTAAGTGTTTTATTTTTATGCTGCATTGTTCTAATGTTTTGCGTGCTTGCTCATGTAACTGTTTTATGTTCTGCGATGTGTACTCCACTGCTATTTTCTGTACTTGGTACTAGTACACATTGATTAACTTGGCTTGCTATGCATCTGGACTTGGAAAGTACACAACATGGTATGACTGCTTTTTGAAATCATTTGTTTCAGCAATTTTTTGTTAATTTTTTAGTATGATCAAGTAACTGTTAGAGTATTTGACATATATATATATATATATATATATATATATATATATATATATATATATATATATTTTTTTTTTTCTGATTGACAAAAAAAGATCAACAAAAGAAATGTCACATATATATATATATATATATATATATATATATATATATATATGGGTCTACTACACATGATCGAAATTTCATTTAACTGAAATTCATTTGACTGAGGCCATAACATAACATTGAAATTTCAAAATACTGAAAACTCACGAGTAAAACTCATAAGACTGAAACTTAACAATTCTAAATTTCAGCATACTAAATTGTGAACTATAGACATTCACAAATACAACAGTAATGACTAACCCTTTCCAGAACTTAAAAAATACTTAACAAAAACTGGATGATATAAAACCAAACTAGCTGGGGGGCCCCCACACCCTGCAGTGTGGGGGGCTGTGACCCCCACCCCAACTATATATATATATATATATATATATATATATATATATATATATATATATATATATACTAACTCCATGATTGTGCTAAAGTGGGGAAAAGGGCATATACCTTTTACTTACCTTACCTTACAGTAGTCTACACGCTGCCACTACTATGTGAAATTTAGCATTGTTAAAGTTTCAGTCTTATGAGTTTCAGTCAAGTGAGTTTTCAGTATTTTGAATTTTCGATGTTATGGTCTCAGTCAAAGGAATCTTAGTCAAATAAAAATTCGACCATATGTAGTAGAACCATTTATATATGTATATATATATATGTATAGATATATATATATATATATATATATATATATATATATATATATATATATATATATATATATATATATATATATATATATATATATATATATATATATATATACATATGTGTGACGCCCGTGCCCTATCCCAGCAATCAAGGAGCCTCAATCCTCACCACTAACACCAGAGAGGGCATCTCATATATGAAGGAAGGATAACAAATACACAAAGTAAAGTGCAATTTCCCTTAAGAGCACACAGAGATCACAGTCAGTCTGGGGCTGGTTGCTCCCTTGCTCTCCAGGTCCCCAATAAGACTCCCCACTGGCACAGCTATAGAGTCCAGATTTCAGCCTAGCTGGGCAAGCTAAAACCTCCAGAACCCTCTCTGTCCAACCAGTGCTTCGTGTCTCTGCCCAAGTAGCTGACATACACAAATTGAGATAAGAGTTTATAAAACCATGCAGACACTCCTGGGAATGGATGGCATAGGTTCTCCAGCTGTGCGCCTATTACCCAGACTATACGGTAGTACCGCCTGCCACCACCCAGCTAATATTTATCAGCTACTCAAAGGCCCTTAATAGGGTGCCCAATTATTACTGTGCAATATTATTATCCAATTGGTAGTATAACTAAACAGTCAAGGCTTATGAGAGTAACTTGGTACAGTAATCACTATAAATATACAATGTACTCTAGATCTTAAATTATCTCTACACAAAACAGCCACAGTTGAAAGGTTTTAAAATATTTAATAATAAATAAAAACACAAGACAATACTTCTTACTACACAGTGCTAGTCAAGAGTTCAGAGATCACAGAGAAATACTTAAAATAATTCAGTAGTACAGTCCTGACATCACAGAAAAACACTTAGTCTAATCTTTCTAGTTTCTAGCTATTTCTAAGAGAAAACACAAATCTAAGATGACTTACATATAGAACACAGGCAGTGCTGATGAGTTGGATGGTCAAGACAAAAATGCTTAATCCTCTCTGGTTCTCTCTGTTTAAATTGAAATTGCAGTTCTGATTCTCATTACATCATTCTTCACACTTTCCTGGGGTTCCCAGGCTACACATTACATCATTCTTCACACTTCCCTGGGGTCCCAGGCTAACAGAACTACATTTACATTCTTAACATTTCCTTTTTTTATCTTGCAGCTGGTCAGGAAGCAGAGAAATAAAAATACATTTGCATGTTTAAATCTACTAATTTAACTCTTGGTTAAAACAATAGAAATAATTTCTTCATCTAGACCCCTTGGCACCACTGTCTACATCAAAGGTCACCACATGCTTTACTTTGGTCAGTAGAGTGCACTGTTGTCACATTTATTTCCAGTTCAACATGTAACACTATTTCTTTACATTTAAGACAACAAGCCTGTAGTTTACATTCATATTTACAAATGACAGAATTATCTGCAAAATTCTATCTGGCTAGTCTGGCAGCCTTGACAATATATATATATGCACTGACTATAATACTGCAAATGTCCTACAGCAAATATTTTATCATAACTCATTATTAAGACCTGAAGGTTGCAAAGTACCATGTCTAAATAGAAATCTGTCTTTCTTCATCCACAATAGATGAGAAGTATCGTTATGCATCATGTTCTAGTCTAGTACAACAGTCACATTTGGTAAAGTGTCATCAGTGGGTAATGTAGAGGCTTGCCTCAGATGAGGTATCATTAAGCAGTAACCTATGTCTGTGCATAGGTATATCAGGATTTACCCACGGTTGGTGTAATAATACATGATTTTGCATGGGTACGTCAGGATTTACCCATGGTTCATGAAATAATCCAAGAATGTCCATGGGTATATCAGCATTTACCCATGGTTGGTGTGGTTTGATCACAAGAGTGAAGCATGAATGACTAAGCAAAGCCAACCATGGGTAAATCCTGATATACCCACAACCAGGAAAGGATTATTGCTATTATGCAATGACATTATTTAAGAAAAAAACGTATCAAACTTATCTTTCCTAAATAATGACATTGTAGTCAAAGTCTTTAGTGCTATTCCACCAGCTTCTGGTAGTCTGGGGTACTTATCTGATATACTGTGCATACTTTGCATGTAACAGCTCCACAGAAAATTGTTGTCTCTGGCACCCGCCTCACCCCCAGTCATTGAGGACTGAAGTCCCTTAAATGAGTTGCTATGGAACTGATTGTACAGTTCTTGGCATAGATTCTGAGAGATTTTTTTAATATGTATACTTTTGTAACTTGATCCATGGAGCAGAGTATTAGTTTAAGTTTTTTTTTTAAGCAGTTTGAATTCTCTTCTTAGCAGTGTGGAGAAAGTAAGCTAAACTGCTTTTAAAAAAATCCTTAAATTAATAGTCTGCTCCACAGAGCAGGTTACAAGGATGGTTTTCTGGTGCACATTCCAATAGAAAGCCCAGCCACACAGCGACCAGACTTCTTTCTATACATATGCTTTATTTATAATGAGATGGACTGTCCAATCAGCTTGCTCACTTTTGAATAGCAATGAGCTCTTATTGTATAATACTGGCTAATACAGGGTTGTAATCAGGACTATTAAACATCTCTAGGACAGTTTGTTTAGTGTGTATCATCCTGTTAAACTTTCTTTCAAGCATTTTATTATTTTGATTTGAGAACAGTTGAGTCATGTATAAATGCTTTCAATTACATTTAAGACGTGGGTCATCCTTAGACTCAAAAATAACTGTAATAACTGTAATATTTGAATGATCAATCACAACAGCTTTTTATTATTCCAAGATATTAGCTGGATTATGGATTCTCTCAATTTTTTCAAGCTTTAGTGTAAAAATAATACAGTTTCTGTTTTTGCTGAACTTTCTGCCATACAGACAGAGTATCTGGTTGAAGCAGAATAGATAACATATATAACCTTTGTCTTCATTTTCCTTCCAGTTAACAGCTGTAAAGGCAACAGTTCCTCTAGCTATAGTAGTGTGGATCTATTCTCAACTTGAGCTTGATAATAAACTTGTTTGGAACAGGCAAAACATTTTCTCATGATAGTTTTCACTGTCTGCATGAATCTTTCAGCCTGTACATGACTACAGATGCATTGTTGAATAGGTTGCATGCTGAAAATCTCAATTCTGTGAAAATATAGACTTTTCGACTAACTAGCGTCATTGCAAGAGATGAGGAATACAAGGATGCCAAAATGGATTTCATCAGTGTGATGACTAATTTTGAAGATGCATCTTTTAGTTTGATGACTTCTGGATACTTTGATTAGTAGTCAGTACTACTAAGATATTGACTGTTCTTGAACTGAAACAAACAAAAAAAAAAAAAGCAAGTACTTTACTTCATGGTCTATCTGGCATTTCTTGAGGCACCATAATATCCTAAGTGTTGCGTTTCTGTAACCAATTGCAGTTTTTTTTTACCATGAGTTCTATTTAATGCAACATATTAGCCCAAAATAGTATTTCACACACCCTTTCTTTACAGTTAAGAATAAAAACATGTTATTCATGGACTCTTTCTGACATTTGCTTTCTATAGATGGGTTTAGTCCAGTTAATCATTTGGATTAACACAATAGTCAAAGTAAGTCATAAAGTGCATCATAAAAAGTGTAATATGGCTGAACTGGTAATGGAACTTTTCACTTGTTATGCAGTCATAATGTAAGCCTCATATTTTTAAGCATTTGTAATGCCATGTCGTTTTCAGTATTTGGTCCAATATACAAATAAGTACAATCCCAAATAATAAAAAAAAAGATAAGAATGCAGATTTTTATTTGTATTCAATGGCCTTATATCACTGTATGCTGCACTTTGCTTCTTAGGCATAACTGACTGAAATTTATACATCTGACAAGCTTCCACCTTACATGTCTATGAGTTAATGCGTCTTTAGTTGCATGAATCATTTGTTTTTAAAAACTTGTGAGTCATGTTCACTCTGACTTTGCAAATTACTGTCTGCACTAATATGCAATTTGTTGCCATATTGTCTCTACAGATCATTTGATGGATGTGCATTTTATATAGTAGTGCTCTGCAGTTGTCTCTCCATGTTGTAAATTCATCTTATCATACCCATCTGGTCAAAATCATCTTTCCAAAATATTTGGTTGTGGAAATTAAACAATCTGAAACAGTAAACTGCATTCTTTGTATTTAAACACATAATATTTATGACCCAAAAATTTCAGTTGTGACCCATGTAAGACAACTCCGAAAATGAGCCTTTCAAGACAAGTTCACTGAATGTACTGTCATGATATTTCATTATGCTCTGGCATCTATCTCAAATGCAAAATATCTCCCATTTATGAACAACTCCTTGGTCCGATGATTTTTTACGATAGCACTGCTGAGTTTCATTTCCTAATGAACAAACAGTACATGCAAGTCTCTGCATTCATATCAACTGCATTTGCAAACAAATCATTTTTGCCAGACATATATGGATCAGATAGTAAAACATTTAAGACACTGATTACACACTAATCACTTTTATTTGTATCTGTTACTTTTACACACTCATCAGTTTTATTTGTATCTGTTACTTTTAAAACATTTTCTGTCCTTTTTCTTCCCTCTAGATTTACAGTCTTGAGAAAAAATGTTTAGGTGGTCCACACTTCCTGTATTCTCTATTAAGTGCTGGACATTGTTTCTTATCATGGTGGTAGCCACATCCTGAACAAAACAGCGATTGCTGAGATTATTGCATTTTAATTTCAACATCATCAGGCTCGTGTGTAATAGAGAATTTCTTTGCTGCCATACCATTTGAAATATTTCTCATATTGTACTTTGTTCTGAAGTATTACTCTTTGTAATGCTAGTGTTTTTCCATATTCATTTTAATTGGACAGACAACTAAATCCTCAGGAAACTCTTCCATCTACACACTGCTAAATGTTGCTGCTTTAAACATGCTCACAGCTTTATCCAACGTTTTTGACTGTAGATTATGTCTTACTTTGAAATTTTTAATAGCAGAGGCAATCCTATCTCTCAGCAGTAAATCCTGGAGCTTGCCAAACCCATAATCTTTATCTTTTTTCTGAGTCACGTGTGAATCAATAGAATTCTGTGAGCACTGGTATGTAGTGAAAAATCAAATGGTAAATATATGTCACATTCTTTTTAAGCTCACAATACTATCTGAATTTGTTTTTAATGACAAGTAAATCTGAGTGTGGTTCTGTAGTAAGATTAAACAGATTAAATGTATTTAGCATAATCTCCAACCATGTGAAGAAAAAGTATCTTGCACCTTTAAACTTTTGTGATTATACTAGAAGTTACCCATTAAAGGTTGAAATTCTACAACCACTACTTTCAGTGTGATTGCCTTAGTGTATCAGTCATGCTGGCAGACTCAGTGGCAGAATGGCTGACATGACAAACAATTTTCCTGAATTCAAGAGAAAATGGTGGAAACTGCAAACAGTCCAGAGGGAAAATATATAACTTTATCTATCTATCTATCTATCTATCTATCTATCTATCTATCTATCTATCTATCTAATCTATCTATCTATCTATCTCTATCTATCTATCTATCTGTATAGCATTAATTCAAAATGTTACTTGCTTTCTCAGCTAACACAAGTCATTTAATTGACTTTTTGGAGTTGTGGGTTATGCCCACTTGTACAGCAACATTATATCAGTAGTCAGGCAGTAGTATTTCAGCATTTGTTGCCATTTTTCAATTTCCACCAGTTCTGAAACTGAAGCAAACACAGTTTTAAAGTCAGTTGAATGATATAGTGGTTGAAAACTCAGTAGGTAACGACTTCTACGGTTAACAGTACAAGCCTCCTTGTTACAATGCTACATTGTTGTTGGGTTCAGTTTCACTTTGTAACAATTGATGCCTGGCATTAGACACTCAAGCAATAAAAGATAACCAGCCATGCCCTTTACTATCATGACAGGAAGCATCACATTTTGGTACATATTAATAGTGGGATTGCCCTCACACTGGGTGTACAGGGGGCTTTGTGTATTTGTTCTCAATTTCAGTTTATTTGTGATCACTCTTATGTGAAGCCATCAAAAATGATTCTTTGACTTGTCAGACAGACATCTTTGTTGTCTGTTTTTTTACTGTGTTCTACTATATATATATATATATATATATATATATATATATATATATATGTGTGTGTGTGTGTGTGTGTGTGTGTGTGTGTGTGTGTGTGTGTGTGTGTGTGTGTGTGTGTGTGTGTGTGTGTGTGCACATGAAAGTGAGGACTCCAGAACTGTGAACTGTACTCTAACTAGACTCTATAGCAGAGACTGGTGTCTGGCAGGCAACAGTGTTGCAACAGTAAATGGGCAGGTGAAGAAACAATTGCAGTGCTGTTACTGTTAATAGAGGGATGTAGCACCAAGAATATCACTCATGAGAACTGTGTACATTATGTATATCTAGCATCACTGCATGTCACAATACTTATGAAGAAAACGTCTGGTGGTCTACCCTGTATTTAGAATGGCTATGATACAATGACGGGCCATTAACATTCAAAAATGAGCATGCTGATTGGTCAGCCCAACCAACATGCCCTTCTAAATTGAGCATATACCAATGGATTACTACATGCTATAATTTTTTAAGTTTTCTTCACTATAAAAGAAAATAATAAAAGTAGAAATCCAGACAGTCCGGAGGTACAAGAGAGACAGCACTGAGAACATACTAGGAAAATCAGGTATGTTATTCAAAATTAAATGTTCCTGATTTTCCTTGTATTTTCTCAATCCTGTCTCTCTTGTACCTCTGAAGTGTCTGAATTTCAAACTTATTTAAAAAAAAAAAAAAAGAAAAAAAGGAAGACAGATTTTCCTTTCCCCATTGCTTCCTTCCCTTTCCAAAGCACTGATGTAGTGTATAAGTGTGGGAATGTAAGTCCCATATGTATGCACAGTACATAAAAAAAGCACCAAGATATGCAACAACAGTGGAAGAACACCGCACAGCCATCATACAAAGACATTACTTAAAAAAAGTACTTTTTTCTTAAATAATGTCATTTTATAATAGCAATAACCAACTCCGTGGTGTGGTATATTGAAGATTTACTCAGAGTTGGCTTTGTTTAATCACTCAGGCTTCACTCGTGTGATTAAACCACACCAACCATGGGTAAATCTTCAATATACACATCCATATCACCTGTTATTGTTATAGTAGCCAATGACCTCTCCCTTTAGAATTGTCTGCCATGTAGAATGAGATTCTAAAATTTACCTTCAAAAGAAGATGGAGGTGGCAATTATCTAATAAAGGAACTGATCCTTGAGTAAACTAATGGGGCTGCCACAAAGAAATGATATTGCAGTATTTGTACAATGACTGAATGACTGTTATGTGAGTTAAGGGCATGATTAAAAAAATCACCTCTACTAATACAGCAAGAGATATTCCAGCAAAACTATGCTTTTCGGAACCTCATAACTAAAAAGGATGTTTTCCCTAATTTGCTCCTTCAGTAATACAATATTTTCAGGCCTCTACTCATGTCAACCATCCCTTCCTGAAAATAATTCTGCACACAAAATCATTACATTATCTATCAAAGAGCTAGACAAGTGTGCATAGAAGTTTGACCTAGGTTTCCATAGTTCATATATTCCATAAAGAGATGCAGACTGGCCAATGCAATAGGCCTGGATGTGGAATTTACCTTTCAGTTGTTATGCCTCTGCTAATAGGGTCTTGAACTTTAAACACTGATTGGTCCAGGAGGTACAGCATAAATCATTTGGCTGCTGATACTGCCATTGACATTATCAGAGAATTCTAAACTTATAATTCTGTACTAATTCCATTTGAAAATTTGGGTGGTCTATGTAACTATTCCGACTGTAAAATAAATAATCTCATAGCAGTGGTCTTTTATATATTTTGTCCAGTTTATTGTATTTCTAGACCAAGACTGTAATTAAGCAATAACCGATGACATGGAGTGGTATATTGAAGATTTACCCATGGTTGCTGTGGTTTAATCAAGAGGGCGAAGCCCGAGTGATTAAATAAAGCCAACCGTGGGTAAATTTCAATATACAACAACCACAGAGTCGGTTATTGTTATTATACAATGACATTATTTAAGAAAAAAAAATACTTACTTTTCTTAAATAATGTCTTTGTATAATGGCGCATTACTGTTCTTCTGCTGGTTGTGGTATACTGCTTCCTTGTTTTGATGTACTGAGCATGCGTATGGGACTTGCGCCCATGCATACCCAGTACATCAATGCTTTGAAACAGAAGCAATGGAGAAAAGAAAGTCTCCGTTGCTTGTTTTTTCTCTTTTTTCTTTTTTTATTTATTAGAAAAAAATGTTTTGAGCACTTTATACCAATGGAAAAAAGTCCGGGCGATTGGACCTTTTTCCGTTGGTATATTGTGGGATTTACAACGGGCACGCTGGCCAATCAGCGTGCATGTTTTGGAATATTAATGGGGGGGTCATTGTATAATTGTAAAGTATTTAATTTAATTATTTTTCATGTTTTAATATTTTTTTATCCAAAGTTCACTTGTGCCCCTATACTGAACTTCTGTGGCTATGACACAGCCCTTATATTTTGTTTTCTCTAAGGGCAGGGGTTTGAGACTTCTGGGCATCTGTATATGATAGCATATTTTATGGCAATGTGAAAACAGTCACATGTCAAGACAGTCTCTAATGTTAAGCCTTAGTTGTGCTTCCCAAAATAATGCTTAAAAGTTAGTCATCAGAACAGAAGACTACAGAAGAAAACATCAACATAACTTTAATTTTAATTAAATAAATGAACTGCAGGATGACACGTATGTAACTTCTTGTCTCTTACTGTTTCCACATTTCTGATAATTGACCATCCAAGATTGCCAAAGGTTGAATTCCCACCACTTGTAAAGCTTTTAGAACAAACTGGTGCACGGTGTTCTCTGTCTAGCTCTAATTATTTTTTTTAATCCTAATCCCTCCTGTAATCCCTCCACTTACTTTTATATGGAACATAAAACATTTCACTCAAAACCCTTGTAATGATTTCTAGCTGTCCCTTTATGTTTCTTCTTATCGGACTGTATATAGCATTTTCAAAAAGAAGTCAATAGTGACAGCAGTCTATTCGAAATGTGTTACAGTCTTAGAGAAAGCAGAAATAATGCATACTCAAGTGGTTAGCTTTTAGAAAGACAAACAAGTATATTACTAAACTCCTTAACTAAATGCATAAACAAACAGAGTATGCATTCATTTGGGATATAGCTTAATACTATAAAATGAAATACTACACTGTAAAATGCCTTTAACTATTGACTAAGAAAGCACATATTCTCTGTAAATAATTATAGTCAAGAAACAAAAAGCTCCAGTTTGCTACTATAGATGCAGTTATATTGAATTTGTTGTCTTATGTAAAGAATGGGGTCACATAAAAATTATTAAATCATCAAAATTCTGTTTTTTATTTTTTGCCTGGTAGTTGTAATGTCAGATTTAGCTATTAAAATGTCATATGGTCATTTTGTTAGGTAGAAAGTACACCTTCTATTTTTTATCAGAGGACATTCTCTTAAGATACTTTATGTGACTTAACATTACAGAGTTTTTATATCACCTATATGCAAACTCTTGGAATTAAAATGTCAACTTCTTGCCAATGGACACCTGTTGAAATTAAGAGGACCCTAAAGTCTTGTAGCATATTCTGGTTGTGATATTATTTTGACTGATGAGGCATACAAGATTCTGCATGTATGTGAACTTGCACGTGTGCATTTATATATATATATATATATATATATATATATATATATATATATCACCTTAATTTTATAATAATGAACTCTGGTATACCAAATATGATTTAGCACAGGGTAAACAGATAAACTGAAAAGACGTGGTTATTTTGCTCAAGAAGGAAGAGTAGTTGAGAACTTAATTGGAAGATATCCAAAATTAAAGCAAGTTGTTTTAAAATAGCAGGATGTATTACAAGAAACATGATAATACAGCCACAACTAGGCATGGAAAGAAATGCCAGACTAAATGCTATAATCAGAAAAATGTGATATAGAAACACATACAAGAAAATGTTATGTAATTGAGTTCCTGCATGCACCTGCTTAATAACAATCAACTGATTTACAAAGGAGAAACAGAAGGCTTCTCACTTTAACCAGAGAACATAAAGATACACCATATCACATTTTGCAATACACTGAACTTTGCAATACTGCTGATGAATTCATATTGATTTTTTAACTGTTTATCTTTCTGGAAACTAATAAAGAACAATTATTGACAGGAGAAAGGTAATGAATTTTTAAGAGAGCCAGGAACACTGTTGACAGTTAAAAGCAGAGTCCTCCCACTATAAAACATATGACATTTTGAAATCAATGCTTTAAACATTGATCAATTGCTTATTTTTCAAGGAGACCTATTTTTCCACCATTTTGTTTTGCAATCACGAGAGTGTAAACCATGCATATTAAGATCATTATAAGTAAGAAGGACTAAGAAACGCAAACTACTTTTAATTCACCACATTAACTTGTTTTAATGATGAATAGCAGGAATAGAACAAATAATGAGCTATAAATATGATCATGTAGCTTAACAGATAATATTCACTCTGCGCAGTGTTTTAGTGATGGTATCAGATAACATGTTCTGAGGTTTGATACTGCCCTTCACTGTCTATTTGCAGTCTACATGTTCTTCTGGAACCTGCTTGGACTTCCTTGAGGTCCTTCAGGTTCCTCCCAGATGCAGGTTCCTTAGATTGATTAGCTGCTTTAGAACGGTTCATGCATTTCCTATTCAACCTTGTTCTTGTTGCTAAAATGGATCCACAAACGTGCTTAATAAATGATTACAGGTATGCATAACTATGGCTAGGTTTATGGTAGTAGAATATTCTGGAACATATAATTTCCCTAATTTTATAGTGCTTCTGTGAAAGAAAGATTATTTTGTATTTTAATGAGTTTAACACTAAATTTTTCAAATGTGTCAGATTTGCATGGATAGCCCCAATATACCTTAGTAAACAAAAGTGCATTTTTGTGACTAAACAGTTAAGACTGTGATTATACAATTATATATAGTTCACTTACACTATAGCTGCATTCTTCAGGAAATGCATTCTGTATCAGAACGTTTATTTCACCAAAATATTGATTGAATGTTGCTATTTCTAGAATGAATCCTGGGTTATCTTCTTATTTTTCCTTGATCATGGGTTAAAGTCTTGAACTGAATGTCTTTGATTTTAATACAAACATTACATTTCTGCAATTTGATTTGTTTTTGGGTTTTCATCCAGTATCATACTGTGGTTTCCTCTCTAACTGTAAGATGAGAGCTAGGACAGCCATTTTCTGTTCTAGTGACTGAGTGAAAACAAAGCATTATGCTACATTACTAACATGAGTTTAGCATCAAAGGTCTCATCTGTGTTTGGTATATAGAAATGGTCTGTCCTTGATTTTACCTCACTTTTCAACATTTTGTTCTAATAGCACATTATGGCAAGCAAGTATGTTTGAAATTTAATAAGATTACTACGTGACATTAAAAAGGGAACAAGAAAATGCATTAATGTATCAGTTTCTATACCAGCATTCCTTCTGTACTTCTGTATTAAGCCCTAATAATACTTCTCTGTCTTCAAGACAAATATTATGGCTAGATTTCTTCACCACCATGTCAATGAATCATGTCAACAGCTCTCCAGTAATATTTTATTGCTTATTAATAGAATAACTTCAATGTTTTGTGATGCATTTAAATAACACAAACATAAGGCAAATCAGATAAGGATGGCATAGTGGCAAAGACTTTCCTTTCTGTGCCAAAACTCATTACTTGTGAAGACAAAGACGTCCACCTTTTCATTTACATGTTGCATATTATGAGATGCAAAAATGAAGCATTCACATAGACAGAGAGAATCATTCATTATGTGCCTTACTATTGAAGACCAGTGAATTTATTGGTAAATGCTCCTGCCAAGTTTCCCTTGACTCAACCTTTTGCTGTAATTTCTCACCTCTGACATATTGTAGTACTTATTAGAACACAGATATAGACAGCTTACTATCTGAACAGTATAAGCTCCTGTGGCTGTCGTCCATTATTTATTTATTTATTTGTTATATTTGCATACTCTTATTTATTGGAGTATTATTATTATTTAAGGCCCCCGAGCCGGCGGAAAACAGTACTCAAGCCGCTGAATCACTTACAAATGCCTTCTACCAGCACCTGCAGGACTGCATGGATAAGGCAATCCCAAGCAAAACAAAGACTCTTTGTACCAAAGGCAAGCGTCCAGTCTGGTGGACCCCAGCCATAAACAAACTCTACAACAAAAGGAGGAAGCTACTACAAGATAGAGCAAAATCCTTAAAAGGTAAGACACCCTTGATCACTATAAGTAAAAAACTAAGAGCTCTCATAAAATCATCCAAAGCAAATTTTGAGAGAAAAATAGCTAAAGACTCAAAAGACAATCATAAGGCCTTCTTTAGCTATGTTAGAAACCTGGGAGGAAACTCCCAGATATGCTCAGAACTAGTTCAAAATGATGTGAAGATTACTGATCCTACAGACATTGCCAACATACTGGCTGACAGGTTCAGTGCAAACTTCTCCCCCACCCCCCCCCCAAAAGGAGAGATATCTATACCAAGCGATTGCAGCCCCCCAAACATCTCCAACGCCCAAGTGAGAACTGCTCTCTCCAAAGCAAAAGACACAGCATCCATGGGACCTGATGGTGTCCCCGGCTGTGTGCTCCACGAACTCAACGAGGAATTAAACCCACAGCTAGGACAGCTGTTTAATCATAGTCTTACCTCTGGATACGTACCCAGGGAGTGGCGCACTGCAACTGTGGTCCCACTTCACAAAGGCGGTGCCTCCACCGACCCTGGAAATTACCGCCCATTAGCTTGACAAGCCTTATCTGCAAAGCCATGGAGAGGATCATAATGGACCTCATAAATAAAGACATAGGGAATTTGCAGACTTTGGATCCATCCCAGTTTGGCTTTGTCAAAGGCAGATCATGCCTTCTAAACTTGGTTGACTTTTTCGAAACAGTCACCAAAGCCATTGATGAGGGAAAGGCAGTCCATACAGCCTACCTCGATCTGGCGAAGGCCTTCGATACAATACCCCACTCGGGTATCATTGAAAAACTCATCAGCTTAAATGTTAACCCATATATCACAAGATGGGTTGCAAACTGGCTGAGTGACAGAACCCACAGGGTCAGAGTTGCTGGCGCCATGTCAGACTCAAAGCCTGTCACAAGTGGTGTACCACAGGGCTCAGTCCTGGGCCCACTCTTGTTTGGCATCTGCTTTTCCGAAGTACAAGCAAACACAGGAGGGTTATGGCTGACAAAGTTTGCAGATGACTGCAAACTGGGCGCCATAGTAAAAACACATCTGACACAGATATCCTTCAGAAGGGTCTCACAGAAACGGATAACTGGTGCCAGAGCCATGGCCTAAAGTTAAATGCCAGAAAATGCATAGTCATACCCTTCGGGAAAAACAAGGTTACCCCTAGCTACCAAATAGGTGGCAATCCACTGAGCACAGAAGAAGTTATCAGGGACCTGGGGACCCAGGTTGATAGTAGTTTGTCATTCGACACCCATGTAGCTAAAGTAGTTAGGAAGACCTTCTACATTGCCCACCTTATCATGAAGGGATTCTCATCTAGATCAAGGGAGGTCATAGTCTCCCTATACTCATCACTCATCAGACCAATGATTGAGTACAATGCCCCATTCGGAATGTATCTGACCCGACACTTGCAGCAGCTGGAGAGGCCACAAAAGTTCCTCACCAAAAGGATAAAGGGTCTCAAACATCTGTCCTATGCTGCCCGACTGAAAGAACTCCAGCTCTATTCAGTCGCCACCGCTTGCTCAGAGGTGACCTTTGCCTAACATACAAGGCCATGTCAAACCCAGATTTGATGAATATGCTTCACCTCAAAAAATCTAGATCCGTCAGAGCCACAAGGGCGGAAGACTTAAACCTCAACACGGCTATTAATAGGACGTGCTGGAGGGATAGATTCATCACCCAAAGACTCCCTATGCTGTGGAATAAAATCCCAGTATATGTGAGGCAGAGCACCTCGCTGGCCTTGTTCAAGAGAAATCTTGACCAATGGATGGGAGATCGCAGATATACCCCAGGGATTACCTCAGTGTCACTGCTCGACAGAGGCACAGCAAAATAATGGGTATAGTTCCCCATACTAAAGGGGTGGCGTAAGCCACAAAACTATGGGCTAGGCTTGTAAATGCCCTCGGGCAGATAGCCTAGTATGAACCTATGAACCTATGAACCTAAAACAGAGTAATCATTATTTACACTGTTGATTAACAAGCTGTGGGGCATGTACCCCATTAAATTGCTTAGGCTACTACCAGTAAAAGAGATTAATGCATATGATTTTATATTTGGCTTAATTAATAACAGCAACAGTTAATAGGCTGTCTGTGGCCCTAATCCAGAGTGGTGGAGTGGAAGTACTACCAGGCAAAAGAAGAGTGCTTTGGGGAATTGGAGAATTCTGTCAGCCTTCCCTAGTAATTGTATATATGTGAAAAGCAATTGCCATGGGTAAAGGGTTATTGGAAGAAATTGCTTCACCGAGACATTGGTGAGGAAGGGGCCTTGGAGTGCTTGGTAAAAGACTCAGCTCTGTAAATAGCCTGTGTACAATCTAGTTTGGGTGTGAATGTCAGAAGCTCATACACAGGACAGCAATGCATATTCCCTTTATGCTCTTTGGGACAGGTTTTATTGTGTGATTTAATTATTTACATAGAATTGTGTGTACTTACTTACTATTATTTCACCCTTGGTTGGCAGTTGTGGGATTCAAACCCCATCATGCCAGCCATCTTGACATCAAATTGGGTGACACCCTGCCATCTTGGTGACACATTGGTGGCAGTGGTCATATCTCTTCATCACAGTGGTGTCAGTGGTGCCAGCCCTCAATCACAGTGTCTGTTAATGTAATTACTTCAGGATAGTTAGAATGATAATCTATACAGATTAAGTACACAGCTTGTTGAAACTGAAACAAATTCTTTCCCTACACCACACATCAAATAAACATTCTTTCAGCAATACCTCTTTACAATTCCTTTATCTTTCTGGCAGAGATTGGAACCCGTATGGAAAGACCAAACATGGAGGCTAAGAATGCTGCTGAGATCCTTCATAAGCAATATGCACAGATGAGAGCATGGGATTGCACACAAGTACAAACATCTTTTACAGATGGATAACTTAATTCCAAGGAGAGCAGACTAAGAGGGAGAAGAAAGAGATGTGTGCAGCTTTCCTGGTATCATAGTTGAGGGCAGCAGTGAGTGAGTAAATCCTCAGGACTTCAGGAACAGTTGCATACATTCTGAAGACAAATGTCATTTTTATTGCAGGGACAATGTATTTGAGTGGGAAATAGATCACAACACTACAGAAGAAAATGGAGGAGATATGGATCATTCTTACACATGCTCTAAATAATATTATTACACATACTGGATGTGCATAGCTTTTGTGAGTTTAGTTTACATTATAGAATAGTGTTGAAGAAATGCTGCACAAATTTGTACTAGAACAAACAGCTGTTACTGAATACTTGCACTGAAGTTCAAGATAATCATCATGAGCAAAGAAAAAAAAACATTAAGCATTGGTATTGTAAAGTACAACTGTGTGAAAGTAAGTCTGACAAAATGAAGCCATTTGTGGATTTCTACTGCAGGAAACAACTGAATAAGCAGTGAAAGATAGCTTATGGATGGGCAAGCAAATGAAAACTAGGATGGGAGATTAGATAACTGGTGGAGTTAGTAGAAAGAACAGTCACAGTTACTTAAAGTTCAGAGCAGGGGAATTTTTTTTAATTAGTGAGGGTTTATGTAGAGTGAAAATTATTTTCTACTTTCTATACATTTTTCAGTTGTATTTATCTGTGATTATATTCACCTGGGCTGTACCTGTGATTAGTCATTTATGATTTGTATACTATCCAGTAAATATAAACAAAATAAAATAAAATAAAACTGTCACATAAAGAAGCTAAGGGAGGACAAGCGAGTGAAGGAAAAGAGAAAGGAAATAGAATGAGAAAATTTAAATGTGTAGGTGGGAGCCACAAATGTGAAAGGGCACATGATTTGGTAATAAAAATAGGGAGAAGATTGGCAATGGGAAGTGAGGCAGTACAGGAAGAGCTGGAAATGGAATATTAGAACTTGAATTTCTAACTGCTACACAAGACCATGGATTAAATACAGACCATAGCTGCTGTACAACACATTGCATTGTATACAGATTGTAGCTGCTGCACAACACCATGCATTGCATACAGATTGCAGCTGCTGCACAAGACCATGCATTCCATACAGATTGTAGCTGCTGTACAAGACCATGCATTCCATACAGATTGTTGCTGCTGCACAACACCATGCATTACATACAGATTGCAGCTGCTGCACAAGACCATGCATTCCATACAGATTGTAGCTGCTGCACACCATGCATTAGATAGACTGTAGCTACAACACAACACCATGCATTACATTGCAGCTGTTGCACAACACCATGCATTAGCTACAGACTTTAGCTACTGCACAACACCATGCATTATATACAGATTGTAGCTACTGCAAAACACCATGCATTAGATACAGATTGTAGCTGCTTCACAACACCATGCATTATATACAGATTGCAGCTGCTGCACATCATGCATTAGATACAGATTGTAGCTGCTGCACAATACCATGCATAATATACAGACTGCAGTTGCTGCACAACACCATTCATAAGATACAGATTGCAGTTGTTGCACAACACCATGCATTAGATACAGATTGTAGCTGTTGCACAACACCATGGATAAGATACAGATTGTAGCTGGTGCACAACACAATGCATTAGATACAGATTGTAGCTGCTGCACAACACCATGCATTAGATAAAAATTATAGCTGCTGCACAACACCATGCATTAGATAGAGATTTTAGCTGCTGCACAACACCATGCATTAGATATAGATTGCAGCTGCTGTACAATACCTTGGATTAGTTACAGATTGTAGCTGCTGCACAACACCATGCATTAGATACAGATTGTAGCTGCTGCACAACACCATCCATTAGGTACAGATTGTAGTTGCTGCACAACACCATGCATTCGATACAGATTATAGCTGCTGCACAACACTATGCACTATATACAGATTGTAGCTGCTGCACAACACTGTGCATTAGATAAAAATTGTAGCAGCTGCACAATATCATGCATTAGATACAGATTGTAGCTGCTGTACAACACCATGCATTAGATACAGATTTTAGGTGCTGCACAACACCATGCATTAGATACAGATTGTAGCTATTGTACAACACCATACATTAGATACTGATTTAAGCTGCTGCACAACACCATGCATTAGATACAGACTGTGGCTGCTGCACAACACCATGCATTAGATACAGAGTGAAACTGCTGCACAACACCATGCATTATATACAGACTGTAGCTGCTGCACAGCACAATGGATTAGATACAGATTGTAGCTGCTGCACAACACAATGGATTAGAAAAAAATTGTAGCTGCTGCACAATACGATGCATTAGATACAGATTGTAGCTGCTGCACAACACCATGCATTAGCTACAGATTGTAGGTGCAGCACAACGCCATGCATTAGGTACAGATTACAGCCATTATACAACACCATACATTAGATACCAATTGAAGCTGCTGCACAACACCATGCATTAGATACAGATTGTGGCTGCTGCACAACACCATGCATTAGATACAGATTGAAGCTGCTGCACAACACCATGCATTATATATAGATTGTAGCTGCTGCACAGCACCATGCATTATATACAGATTGTAGCTGCTGCACAACACCATGCATTAGATACAGATTGTACCTGCTGCTCAACACCATGCATTAGATGCAGATTGTAGTTGCTGCACATCACCATGCATTAGATACAGATTGCAGCTGCTGCACAACACCATACATTAGATACAGCTTGTAGCTGCTGCAAAACACCATGCATTAGATACAGATTGTAGCTGCTGCACAACACCATGTATTAGATACAGATTGTAGCTACTGCACAACATCATGCATTATATACAGACTGTAGTTGCTGCACAACACCGTGCATTAGATATAGATTGTGGCTGCTGCACAACACCATGCATTAGACATGCATTAGATACAGACTGAAGCTGCTGCACAACACCATGCATTAGATATAGATTGTAGCTGCTGCACAACACAATGCTTTAGATACAGATTGTAGTTGCTGCACAACATCATACATTAGATATAGACTGTAGCTGCTGCACAACATCATGCATTGGATACAGATTGTGGCTGCTGCACAACACCATGCAGTACATACAGATTGTGGCTACTGCACAACACCATGCATTACATACAGATTGTGGCTACTGCACAACACCATGCATTAGATACAGATTATAGCTGCTGTACAACACCATGCATTAGATAATGATTGTAGTTGCTGCACAAATCCTTGCATTACATATGGATTTAGAAGTAATAACAAACCATATTCAGTCTTTGGTAAGAACAGGGTCCTACTAACAGTGGTCCTAGGTTTGACAGTAAGAAGTCTACTGCCTAAGCCATCTTAGACTGAGCCAAACTGATTTTATTGTTAAAACTGATATGATAGGGAAAAGATAAAATAAGGACAAAGTAAAGGCCCATGAACTCAAAACATGGGGCACTTGTAACTAGGGTGTTAGCTGGATTTGCTATTGATAAGGCAGGAAACTGAAGTAAACATTAGATGGTTGAAAAGAACATGGCACATGTATTTTCAATATTAATCATTTGTCTTTTCTGTTGATTCAAATTCATTAACACGATTTCAAAGTTACACTGTATTGAGCAAACATAATTAATGAAAAATAGGAGCTGTAGACTATTGGCACAGAACATTAAATTAACTGAAATAAGATGAAAGGAAGATTACAGATGAAACATGAGAACAAAAAGAGTCCTTAAAAGTGAACCTTACTGTACCTCAGAGGCTAGTACTAAGGGAATGAAAATAGAAGAGTCGGTACTAACTAATGTGGTTCAATTAACAAGGTGACAATGGGTCAATAGCAAATGCAAGCACTTTAATTTTCATTAGAAATAGGGAGTGGCTGACTAAGACAAAGGCTTCTGCAAAGTAACCAAACAAGCCATCAGTTGAGTTTACATATAACACAAAAAAGCATGCACCTTCGAATACACTAAAAACAAAAAAAAGTGATCGATTTGACTCTCCAGAAGGTTCAAAGCTAAAACTTTTCTTACCACAAAATAAAATGAATTACACGTCCAACAGTATTAAGCGCTTTTGTCCCATACAAAGAAACTTCATCAGATGAACGTCTGCATCACTGTCACTCTTTTAAATGCCTAACCCTTATTCTACCCCTCCTGAACAACAAATTATGTCATTAGATACTTAAAAAACATTCATACTCTAAAAACGCTTACCCATAATGCATAATCTATTCTCATCATTAAGTATACTTTAAATGTGTTATAAAACTTATGCATTCCTATTTAAAAAGTTCCTGAAGATGTGTCTATATCTTCATGAATTTTTGAGATAGGAATGCATACTTTTTATAATACTTATTTGCAGTAGTCTTAATTAAAAAGCAGGTTCTATAAGACACTGTGCAATCTGGATACAACATTAAACAAATATATCACTTATTCATGCAACCAATACTTAGATGGAATGAATCATAGGGATCCACTCAGTTAATGCAGATCAAATTAAAAACCAGAATTGTCATCAATGTCTATTTGAACACAGCAGAATATTAATAATTCACATCCTACATGTTGTCAGAATTGACATTTGTGATAAGTCATGACCAAAGAAATAAAAGACGCATTTGCTGAGGTTGTTTTTTCCAAGCAGTAAATGCAATAATAATAATGGTTATAATAAAAATAATTAAAAGAAGTTTTACAGTGCGATAATTCATGGGCTTGTATGAATGAAATTAAAATAGGAAACATGCAGACAATACTGAAATCATTTACTGTACAAAATAATAATTTAATTCATTCCCCCATTCATCATTGGATTACATCTCCACATGCTTTTTCAAACTATCTGAAAGTATATAAAACCCGAGAAGAAAGTAAGGTATATGGGCCAAATTTGACTATCTTTTGATCAGACCTTTGAAATGTAGCTGTGAAGCTACAAATGCTCGGAAGTTGTAGTTCATTAAGAGCAAATAGGAAACTTAGAATACAAAAGTATTAAGGCAACTATACTGGATACTAAACTAGAGTAAACTCATAAGTTAAACTGTTCTGATTACATATATGTTAATATAGCAATAACTCACGCCTGGGTGTGGGTAATGCTGGATTTAACCACGGTTGGCGTGGTTTCACCCTCGGGACCAAACAAAGCCAACCGTGGGTAAATCCAGCATTACCCACACCCAGAAGTGGGTTATTGCTATTATACAATGACATTATTTAAGAAAAAAAATGATTACTTTTCTTAAATAATGGCATTGTATAATGCCTCCTTGCTGCCCTTCCGCAGCTGTCTGGTATTCCGCAGAAGTTCTGATGTACTGCGCATACCTACGCAGTACATCAGAGCTGTGGGCAAAATCAACAGATAAAGCAAGATCTCCGTTGCTTTTTACTGTTTCGCTATGTTAAATGGGTTTAACATAGCGAGACAGCTTTAAAATAAGCAACGGAGATTCTCAGTTGCTTTTTTTAAAGCTGTCTCGCTATGTTAAACCCATTTAACATAGTGAGACAGGTTTACAAAAAAGCAATGGAGAAAGCAAGATCTCCGTTGATTTTTACACACTGTGTTGCTATGTTAAAGGAGTTTAACATAGCGAGACAGCTTTAAAAAAAGCAACAGAGATCTCCGTTGCTTTTTTTAAACCTGTGTCGCTATGTTAAACTCCTTTAACATAGCAAGACAGTGTTCTAAAATAGACTTATACTAATGGAAAAAGTCCGGGTGACTGGCCCTTTTTCCATTAGTATAAGTCGATTTAGAATGTGCACGCTGACCAATCAGCGTGCACATTTGGGAATATTAATGGGGGGGGGGGGTCATGGTATAATATTAAGATATTTTACTGCAAGAGGAATGAGTGCACTACTCCTCAGTGTGGAGGCTGTACCTCTGCATCCTAACTAATTGTTTGTTTGTGTCTTTCGGCTTTTCCCGGTTAGGGGTCTCCACAGTGGAACTCTGTTCCGCTAATGATTGGCAGTAGATTTTCACGTGCTGGCTTACTGGGCCTAATGCACAACCTTCAATGAAGGAACACCCATTCACGCATGTCGACAGACAGAAGACGCTCTAACTGAGAATCGAACAGGCAACATCTAACTGTGAGGTGACAACGCTATATCCTAACTAATCAAATGTACAATTTCAATGACTACCTTACTTTAGTAAAAGAACGAATGAAAATAAAATTTCACTTTTATTTTGAGGCATGGCAGCCTGACTTTTCATATATAAAGGTGTGTGTGTGTGTGTGTGTGTGTGTGTGTGTGTGTGTGTGTGTGTGTGTGTGTGTGTGTGTGTGTGTGAGATGGGGGAGGGAAGGAAAGCTTCCACACTAGGATATACAGAGGGCATAGCTTCCCAGGAAAAACATGTCCACTGATGCTTCATTTAGGTTAGTAACCTGCATTTCAACACTACCTGTTAATGAAGCACAACACTTACTGCTGATGTTTGTACATATGAGTCTATTTCGTGCCAAGTAGTGGATTGTTAGTGTCTGTACTTTATGCCTACAATTTTTAAGGAAAGACTCCAAAAAAGACCCAACTACGTTAGAGACTTCACTATTTAATAGCATAACTCCCTGTAGTACAGGACATTGAGATATATACAATGACCCCTTACATACATACCACTGTTTCAGCTACATGGCTTCTGAATCCCCGTTACTTTTCACTTTGCTACTCCTCAGTTTTACTAGTGCATTTAGGGCAATAAAGGCAAACCCCACTAGCTGTAGTTTTGAAGCAAATGTAAATGCTTCAGTTTAGGAACAGTATTTCTTTTTGCAAAACACATGTAAAATTAAAATTCTGTTACTGTTTACAAAAAGCAACATTTTGATTAAATGATAGGATCTGATTAATAGTCTATTGTTAGTATTATGCCATAATTGTAATCAGAAAATCCTTTATTTATTTCTAAGGAGCCAAATCTATAATTTTCCTGGCAGTTGGCTTTGAGGATTAAGGAGTTGTTAATGAGCTATTTCCTGTGGTCCAGTGGTGCAAGGTTTGATTCCCTCAGCCTCCATTCTCTGTGTGACTGAGCAAGTCACTGAACCAGACAGATTCTTGGGCCGAGTCTGAAAAAGGTTCATGGAGATCAGTGTGCCACCCCAGAAAATACTAAATTAATTAATTTATTTAGTGAATTCAATATTTACATGCAAAAGGTTGCTTTATATACAATATTACTTTTTTTGCAGTCAGTGTAATTTTCAAAGTTATTTATCTGAAATTAAAATAAAGCATTGGAAAGTTGCTTTATAATGTTATAGTCACATTTAAAATATCTGACTAAACAATAGCTGAATCTGTGCTATCATCAAACAGATGCCATATGCTGCCTGGTTAAAGAAATAAAAATCCCAGTCCAGGTTAGGCAGAGTCCCTCATTCACTCTCTTCAAGAGGAATCTTGATGAGTGGATGGGGGATCGTAGGTTTACCCCGGGTATCACTTCTGTGTCACTGTTAGACAGAGGCGCAGTATACTAACCTCGAAAAAGGGCATAGCAAAATTAATTTAAAATGGGTGGTGAAAGCCAAACACACTCTGGCTAGGCTTATAAATGCCCTAGGGCAGATAGCCTAGTATGAACCTATGAACCTATGAATCATAGCCGAGGCACATGATCCAAATGTGACTATTACTTTACCGAACCCATGAAATATAGAGTTGCAATTTAAGAACAAATAGGAAGCTATGAACTCAAAAGACTTCTTCCCACACTTCTGCTAACTAAATATACTAATATTGAGACTGCAGTAGTACAGAGAAAGAGGGAACACTTGATTTTTCAGCAAAACTAAATATTTACTTTATTCTGAGGTGGTGAGACCTCAGAGTTATTGGCAGATAATATGAGACAGAGTACGCAGATTGGAAGGTGCAGAGATATTTTGCTTCCCTGCAAAATCATATCAATTTATGCTTTATTTAGAAAACAATATACATTTTAAATGTCATGTGTTAACGTCAGCATAAGATGATGACACTTGGTACATGTAAGTATGTTCTCAAATAAGAAATGAACTGTAAGTGTTTATGTTTTATAGAATGGTATTTTATGTACAGTCAGTTGTTTTAGCAAAGGTACATTTCACTTTAGAAATACTGATTCTTCTTACTAAACTCTTATAAAATTAGGATTCTGCTATGGTTAACAAACATCAGTACATAACATAATTCCTAAGATCTGATTAGATGTTATGGATTGTATGCAGAGTTACACAACAGCAATAGGTAAACAAATACTTGTATGCTTTTACTTTACCTACAGGGAAGTAAATAGTCACTGGAAGAAACTACTTAATACATTCAGCACTCACAGAGAAAGGTTTGCTTTACATATCATATTACTTTCTTTCTCAACACTCTAAAATCCAAATGTACCTAATAAAAGCAATGGAATTTATTTATTTATTTTACAATTGTTGACCAGGGAAGTCCGACTGGACAAAAAAGTACATTTTCAGTGGAGGCCTGAGGAGAAAAGCTCCACACAAATACATAGTATAATTACAATTGAATATAAATGTAAAAACACAGATCAAAATAATTATAATAAAACAGATGATGATTTGTAGTTTTACGGATGTATTTATGAATGAGCAAGTGATAGTCAAATTTGTAGCAAGTACACCCAAGATAATGTTTTCTTGTTTCAGGTTGTACAGATATCTAGATGGGGTGGTGAGGGAGAGCTTGGTTATAGCAAACTTTTACAGTGGATTTTTTGCAATGAAGCTTACTGCACACAAAGACAATAGTTTAAATGCAAAATAATAATGGCATCATTATAAACACCGATGTTCTTGTATACATTTATACATTTTTAATAACCCGTGCAAACCATGAAGCATATACACTATTAAGATACAGGTGACATATATATATATATATATATATATATATATATATATATATATATATATATATACACACATATACATATACATAAATAAGAAGTAGGCTGTACTTAATGCAGTCTTCTAACAATGATTCTTTATGCTTCAGGTACAGGATTGAGGACTGAATAGATCATTGCATCACATATCATCATGTAAAATGTATTACATTTTAACAAAAGAAAGAAAAAAATAGACGTTAAATGAAGTCAAACTACAAAAGGAGACCTAGGCACCCATTTTATGAAAGAAAAGCCCTAATGGGGAGAGACAGCACTGCGGAAAGTTATTTAGATCAGTTTCACTTTAATGCAAGAAGCATTGCTCACCATTGCTTCAACTAAAATTTTAATGGCCTGTCTTGTCCAGTAACACAGACATTTGTTCTGTATTCATTGCAAATACTGTTTTAGCCGTCTTTGTCCAAACCCTGGCGTCATACTTTTTCACTCAAAGGCCTCAGAATGTTGACAGTAATGCTCATCTTCAAATGAGTTTGTAATTTTCATGGAAATAAGTGATTATGCATGTTCACAAGAAACCTGCCTGTGACAACTGTCTCTGGTTAATGGAAGAACTAAGTATTCTATGGAGGATGCTATTGTAGTTGAACCCAATAGACCTGGACAGCAATATTACTATAAGTATAAATGTTCTGTCATTTTCCTATTAGTATTGTACTGCTTGCATTACCTATAATGAGTAATTATGCATACCCTGTGGGGGAGAATTCCCTCTGCAATTTAAATAATGTTTCCATACTAAAGGATGGTGTCTTTATTATAACATGCTTATCTGCTTGCATTCTGTACCTTTTAATATTTGATTTCTATACTGAAATAGAGTATACTGTAGTTTTGCAAGGACACCTCACTTTCTTAAAGTATAAATAGTACAGTTTTTTAATGCATTGAAAAAAAACATTAGCTTCCTGACACAATCATTGATGAAATGTAACTCTTGTATAATACCTATTTTGTTTACAGTAGCTGCAGTCAAATCCTGTGATTATCTTCTGCATAGCTAGGAATGCTATTAGGTTTATGTCGATACTGCATATTTCTGATGTTAGCTATTTTTGTTTTACAGCAAATAAGGAACATACTGCGCTACAGATTAAAATCAGTTTTTGTTGCGGGCGTGGTGAAAATGTTTTTACAGACTCAAAGTCATTGCACTAGTAAATAGCTATATGGTTACACTGGGTCTAGTGAATCATAGTATTCAGATACATGCAAAGGTGTGCTGAATGTTTTGATATACTGAAATGCCTTTTTCTAAAACTTTAATCATTATAGTTTTACCCTGTAAGTAATAACACCCTTTCTATGCAGCATTTTTTTATTAGTAAGTCTTTGTTAATTTGAACCCATCATGAATTCATAATGAAACAGTTACTGCAATTCGAATGTTTATCATTTATACAAACTAACTATGTACATTGTCTATAGATAAGAAGAAATCCTGTTAGACCATGTTTGAATAAAACCGTTTTTCAGTAATGCATTGATGTATACAGAGGAACAGATTTCTAAACAATTTATGCTTGGGGCGAGGAGTTATCCCACACATTACTGTGCACTGATGATTCTAAAAGAACTGTCAATGAGGAGATATGAAAACTGAAGAAAGACACTAGCACACAAGTGATGCTTTGTCAGCTATTCTCAATTTTGTAAATCAGTAGCCCATTGCAGCACCCATATAAAGTGCAAGGAGAATTTGCTAGAACATTCTCATGTAAGTGTTATAAGTAGCTTAACTGTGAGACAGTCAGAAAAAAGCTTTAATTTGAGTCAGAAACTACCCTGCAGGTGAACAGGCTAATGATACAGAAACTTCTACCAACTGCTGTACACAATCTAGTAAGAAGGTTGCTTGTGTGTCACTGTCAGTAGCTACTCTTGGTATAGCTGTCTGAGGAGGAGGTCTTTAACAAGTACCAGATGGACAATCAGAATATGGTAGCTATGTTGGCTGTATGCAGCTTGTGTGCATCAGACATAAGTCTCTGCAGTCATCCTGAAAACTTTTATCTCACTAGTGACAAAAAGTTTGCTTATCAATGGGGCATTCTCATATCTGGGACATTCCAACACCATATTGGTGACATTGTATGCTTGTCCCATATCACTGCCTCTCATATCCTGACCAAGTGCCTGGCTTCTCATGAGGCTGGGAATTACATGAAGTTTCTATTGTCATCAACCAAGTGTCATACAGTCATGGAAGAGTTCTACTAGCTTACTCACCTCCTCCATGTATGCAGAGCCACAAAATACACTGCCATTGCAATTAAGGCACCCACTAGCTAGAATGGAAAGAGCTCAACCAGAAGGGGTGTCCTTCAATAACTGCCAGATGCATAAATCCTGTATAATGTAACACCATTTCCTGACAGTGTGCATAACAACTTTATTTGGAAAACCCATGCCCTAAAACATAGTTTTGTCACTGAGGACTTTTTCAGGGGACAAATGGTAAGTGAGAACTATATCCAGACATATGTATACATGTACAGCTAAAGTTACAGTAAAAAAAATGCTGGGGAAGGCAGTATTGAATCTGTGTAGGGAGTGTGCCTCTAACTGTGGCTGTAGATGAGTAACACACTGTCCAATTGCTTGATAGCAATAAATTCAATCTTATAATTTTTTTTTTAAGTTTGCATGGCGTGGTCACAGTTATTGACACATGCCAGACATCTAAACATAGAAACCCTGTGCATTTACTTTATGATTCAAAGCTCAAGTTTAAGCACAGCTGAGTGGGTTTGCATGCCACTGCATGATGCTTAGCAGTGCTCATAGTTGAGAGGTATATGTAAAAGTGTAGCAGCATTCTACATATCCACGTAGGCAAGTGGATAGAATTATGGCCTCCTGTGTGATAGATGCAGGCTTTGAGTACATGGAATGGAAATTAAGTAATTATTTTCCATAATGATCTGCTGCACTCAGCTAAGCTCTGCTAAGCCTTGCTAAGCCATGATAAGAAATGCTTAAACAATCTTTGTTGAAGCACCACTTGGATGCACTTAGCCAGTTTGTGCACTGCTAAGCAATGCCAGTTTAAGCACTGCTCATCTCAGCTAATGGTTTGGGTGGTGCTGAGTGACACACCACATTTTTAAAACTGACTCAGTGCTGTGTAAGGGTGGGAAACCAGGCTATATTAAGTGCAACAGGCAGGAATACAGCATAACCAGTTGGAGTTTGAACTGTGCAGGAACTATGGCAAATGTTGGAGATGGTGCACGCTTCCTGATGTGGCGTTGGGGGATTTTGGAGTCCAGGGTCATGCTGCAGGACCAGTTTCAAGGATTAGAGTACAAGGCAGAGGCCTGGGACTGGCTGGCATGCGATTTCACCAGTGCTACAGGTATCCTGCACACAGGAGTGCAGGTCTGTCATTGCTATGATGATCTGAAGAGTCAAAAGGGGGGACTCCTGGATGGGTCTATATCAGAACATCAAAAGTTCATACTTTCGAATGTTCTTACATCAACCCCTATTCAGCGAATGCTGAAAATAGCGAAATGACAGATAACCAAATTTTTTCCTAGGGAAAGAATTTGGTTGTCTGTTTCTGTCGTTTCGCTATTTTCAGCGCTGTGGTGGAAAGTTATGGGTCAGGTTCAGGTAAGTGTGCGATTGGGCGTGGGTTAGGTGAGTCAGGTTTAGGGTGCGAGAGAGGTATGTGTGCGATTGTGTGGACGTGTGGGTTAGGGCAGGTTAGGTGAGTTAGGGTTAGGGCGCAGGTGAGGTGAGTGTGTGATAGTGACAGACCTTAGGTTTAGGGTTTGGGTTAAGGTAAGTGGATAGTTAGTGGTGTTTGTACAGTTTAGTGTAGGGTTAGCTGTAAGATTTTGGGTATATTTGTGTGGATTGCTGTTTGTTTGGTGTGCTTGTGTTGTGTGTATGTGTTTTGGAAAAGAAAAATTTTTCCCTAGGAAAAAATTTGCTGTTCTGAATGTTCGATGTTGTCAGTGTTCGCTGATTGGGGGTCTATGTAAGAACATTTGAAAATGTGAACTTTCGGTGTTCTGATATAGACCCCTTCTGGACACCTGGGTCCAGGATGCTTGGGATGGGAATGCCCCACAAGTTTATAAGTACTGTTAGCATTGTTTTACCAACACCTAATCTGAATGTGTGACAGACAGGTCTGCATAATGGTGTGCTTTTCTCCCTACAGCTGCAAAGTAGAAAGCTTACAACCTAGAGGCCCATGCAGGGTGCCTGGCCAGGTTGAGCCTTGAGTGTGGTGAGTACAGATTAATTTACAATCTATAGTCAAATACCCAAGCTAGAGTAATTCATTCACTGCCAGTAGGCACAAACAGTACAGATTTGTGTATTGCAATGAATGTGGAAGTAGGCCTGTACTGCAATAACTGACTACTGCCAACTATAGTGCAATAAAGATTAAAGCACTAAACCTGATAATGTTAATGAAACAAACTGTCAACTGCAATAATTGTGGAATTACAGCTGTATTGTAACACCTGCTTTATATCAACTGTTGTGCAATAAAGACTTGGGAATATACAGATAACTGCATGAAGCTACCCCTAAGAAAGCTATTTGTGCAATATGTGCATAAGTAGGGCTGTTGTTCATGAAATTGAGTATGACATCTGCTCTGAAATAAAAACACAAAAATACCACTAACTGACTCAAGGTTTGCCTAAGAAAGTGTTATGCTAAACTGTAGATTTAGAGGAATACTACAAGATATATGCATTATGACATTTATTCTACACTAACATCTGGAACAATACCAGGAACACCCAAGGTATACTATGTATATCAGGATTGTCTTGTGTTAATCATTGCATTTCAGCTATATGCATTCCTGCTCCGAGGTACGGTGCTGCAAGTAAGTATGAAACTGTAATAACTGTAGACTGCAAATATACTATCTGCAACTGTATATGGGTCAGGTAGCCAACCCAGTACTCTGATGTGGTTTGTACAAATCACATATATTTCCACCCACAAAGAGTTGCAAACACCTGCATTCTATGTATTAATGTACAGTTAACCTACTTTCTCTGTCATGCATGAATCTCATGCAAATGTGTTCAGCTGTCACTGCAGTCTTGTATAAAACTGTACTACTATTACCAGGTCATATTTTGTTTCCAGGTGAGCTCTAGGCAAATATCAGTCAGTCAATAGTCAGCAGTGGCTCAGTACCTCAGCTTGTTAAATGCTGTGGCTGATGTACATTTGGTCACACACAGACCAGGGTTCGAATCCAGTGACAAGTACAAATAAATATTACTGAATCAGTTATGTAGTTTTAACAGGTATTCTCCCCACAGGAATTACAGGTAAATGGGTACAGTAGCCCTTATTATGGGATAATAATTTGTGTGTTCAGATGTAACAGACTGTTAACAACATTGATCAGGAATGTGATAAGATGTCATAAAATAAAGGCAACAAGTACAATAGTAATAAAATATAATACAATAAATAAAATGTGTAATCTTGGTATGGCTGTGTGCCTGGTGTCTCTGTGAACATTTGCTGGTGCTCTAACCCCAAGCCCATCAAGGACAAGCATGATAGTTGTTTACTCTTTGTACTGTACATGATACATGTCTCTCAAGTGTCATGCTGTCGTGGACTGTAATCACTGTCATATAATACCTCTGTCACAGATCTATCATTGACATGATTATGTCAATAGCACAGTTATACTACATCAGTCCACAGTACACCTTGGTAGTTATATAGGTCCACATGACATATAATAGTCCTCTGCAGTTGTGTACCTGTAGGTGTTACTGCTTGGCCCATACTGTCCCATGTGGATAGCCTAAGAGGTATGTACATGCTACAGCAGCTATAGGGCACTGTTATACATAAAGGAAGGACAGACCTGTAGAGTATATCACAGTACTGTTGCAAACTATACAGCCTATACTGGTATTAACGGACTGTTTTTCTCTCTCCTCCCAATCTTAATCTTCATCATAATTTATTATTGTTATACATTGGTTATGGTTTACTAGTAACATATGTTGTTCTCTAAATGTTATATTGGGCCTTATGTTTTATTATTATGTATTACAATAGTTGCATACTTACATAACTTGTTGAATTATCTATGTTGTTGGCCTTATGCTGTAACTATTACTGGCATGCTGTTACTATACTGACTGTTATCTTACTAAGTGGTGTGTTCCATATACTATGCATTGTTATGTTACTGGGTTATTTGCAATGCTCTGGCATGCTGTTATAACTAACTAAATGTTTTGTTCGTTACTAACCTATAAACACTGAAATACTTCAACACCATAGCTCGAATGGGTAGGCCAGTTCCTGGTGATCCGCCTACCCTACATCGGCCGGCCATGGCACCAGGTCCCATCGCATCTGGGACCCAAGCCAGTGGTGCCCCCTCTGCTGGCCCTGCACCACTTATGGGTGGAACTGCCTCAGACGACAGTGCCCATCCCCCCTGGAGCAGGGGTGGAGGGGGGGTTGTCACCCATGATCAGCTACTGGTGATGATGCGCAGGATAGTTCATCATGGGTATGAGCAACACCTGCAATTGACTGAGGGCAGACTCACCAATGTGGAGGATCCTGGTGGCCACAGTGCCCAGCCTCCAGCACAACCAGTGAAACAGCAGTGTTGGCTACCCATGGGTGGAGAGCTCAGTCACACTGCTGCCATCTGGTGGCACATGGACCTTTGATTAAAAAACACCATCCCCGTCCAAGATGTTTACCACCCTCATGTGTCACACACTGCCCCTGTATGCTGTCTTGTCTGTCTTGTCTGTCCACAAATGCAGCTTCTCCTAATCAACCTACTTCCCCATATGTACCTATATCCTTTCCCCAACATTCCACTCTCTCCTTAAAAAAAAGAGCTCCTGTCCCACAAAAAAATATTGCCCCAAATATAGCTCTCCATATTGAATATGTGTCCACTGGACACAACTAATTATTACATTAATTAATGAACACATTTATGCTGCCTTCACTCCTCTATCTGGGATTTGAGGCTCCAAATTCCAGTTTCTGTAAAACCGGCACAGTTGTTGCTGTAGAAGAAATAGAAAGATATAGTCCTTTTCTACATCCTTTCTGCACAACCTTACCTGCCTTTCAGTATGTTTTCCCCCTGCTTGTCCCCATTTCACTACTTTCCCATCACCCACTTTTTCATTTCTTTTTTTTTATTTTTAGCCCGTATTTAAGCAGAGCTAAGTGGAAACCCACTTAAAACTGCTTAAAAGTGCCTTAATCATCTTATGTGCTTCTCACAGAGTTAGGGACATCTGCAAAATAATCTCTCCTGCCACGTCTCGAATCCAGACCCCTGTCAACTACAGCACAGTGCATTATCCCACTAGTTCACTCAGCTCTGAATTAATGCAGGTGTTCCACCAACATATACTGATTACCACTGACACACTGCAAGTACATATAATGGGAAAAATGGGAGTGTACTTGTCACTGTGATGCAGACATTAGACCAGTACACAGCCAAATAAATAATAATGGAGGTATAGGAGGCCTGGGATAGCAGGTATATCTGTCAACTGTACAGACTGTTGCAGAATGTTCACATTTTTGCCCCCCTAGATTTGGCATGGTTTTCACAAAAACATATGTGTCTGGTAAAGTACTGGCAAGTCATTAAAGATTGAGGTTAGAAAATCATGACCAACATTTGAGTTCCACACTTCATACCCTTCACAAATCACATGTTAATGGAAATCCTGTGTCACAGACTGTATGCATGCACATATACAAATACACCTCCTGTAGCACTAACTCCATAGCTCAGTCTGTTAAATGCCTAGCATGCAGTACATTTTGCCACCCACAGTCCTGGGTTTGAATCCAATGTGTTGCACTTAAAGTACATTCTTGTGAATACAGCAAATAATGTCCGAGTCATGCAATTTTAACCAAAACAGGTTGCTGCCACTGAATTAACTGACACCTATGTTTGCAAGTCAAAGGCCTATAGGTAGGGACACACCTATTACTCTCTGATTAGCACTGTCATATAACAGATGAACCTTAAGCGTATGCCTCGACTGGACTATTATGAGAACCCTCACCCTGGCTCTGCTGTAATGACAGGGCTGACACTGCAGCCTCAGTGACAGATGCACTTTGCTGTCCTCCCAAGTGTTCACACTCCCCCTATGTGTCCCAGGCTGCAGCAGCAGCTGCATCCTGAAACATATGCAGCTGTATGTTAAGCCACCTGCTACAGACATACCATACCTCACAACCCCCCTAGAACAAGGGATCCAGACAACACCCATACATAAAGGGGGGTGCAAAGGTCTAGCAACTGGGAAATGTTTCACAGTTTGCCCCTACAAAGATAGTGAGCTGATAGAATAGCAGCTACTGCATCAACATGCATATTCTGATGAGTATGATATCTGACACTCACATGTCTCTTCCCCGTAACTGACCTCATCCCACAATGTTTAACACTGAACTGCCAGATAATCACAATGTCATTTGACAATGGCCGAACATAGCATGTAAAACTGTGGACATACCTCATAAATCTCAACAGTGGACAGTAATTGTACCCACCCTTTGTGATGCTGTAGTCTCCACACCTCGCTAATGTCCATCTCAAAGACTAAAAAATGGGCCTAGACCTACATGAAGGCCTTAAATATTGCACTGTGGTGCCATGTCATTGTCTATAGCAAGTCTGAGCCATGGATTGGTGCACAGGCAATTACTTGTTAATGAGCATGACCTACAAAAGTCAAGCAACTGCTTATGGGAAACAGCTCTGTAAGTTGCTTTACCAGGACAAAGTATGAGTTAGTAAGCTATTTTCAAGAGAATTTGTTCATAAATGGATTACGTCACTGTACCAGGTATGTCAAACATGTCCCCATATAATGGGAGGCAGATGGGAGAATGCAGTTATGGGGAATAGGGATTACAACAGTAGACATAGAGTACATCTCTGGGAGTGACATGGTGATATTCTGCTGTCCAACAGCTACAGGCATGCCTCTCAACTGTGCCAGGTGTGAATGAAATCACAGCTCTGGCCCTCTCACTTCCTCCTACAATGGTTGGCTCCTGTATGAAAGCTACTGGATTGTGAATTACACATATTGTCAGTATGTAAGGGTGGACACAGCTGTCATATCATATGATGTACTGCAATTCAGCTCCTCTCAGTCTGTGAATGTCACACAAGAATAGGTCAGACATTGTAAAGGTGTCCCTGACTGTCCCTGATGTACTCTGGCTAGGTCACTGTATTGTCAACATTCATATCTCACTGCTTGATAGCTATGCCTAACATACCTGGCAACCCGCTATGGCAGGAATGCTGGTCATAACCATTATTAGTGAGGGAACATAGGCCCAACCTCAGTGACAGAGTGTACATATTGGTCATAAAAAGCAAGAGTATGAATAGAGTAACAGATATTACTGTAGCATAAGCTTTTTTGGGGAGTTCTGGCATGTGACAGCCAGACTCTCTATATGCTGTCAACAACCAGCAATTATTGGCCAACCATTTGCTAGACATCCACATGTTTGTGTCAACAGGACCTCATATATCAGGCACACGTACAGACACTGCAAACATCTGTGTACTGGACAGGTATGATGCCTACAGGGAAGATATACTACAGCAGGTTTGCACCACTGTCTATCATTGTGGCACACTGGTGCCACTGGACTGTCCCTAGATACATGTAATAGCACAGACCTATGTGTCTGACATGGATGTATGACATAGTAGTGCGACTATGCCCATAGGGGACACACCACAATAGATGGCATTGATGGATTTGGTGACATAAAGTGCACTATGTCACGGCACACAGAGACATACCAGTATTGCTACTATGTTGATGATAACCACATACATAGTGTGTTGATAGACTGTGGGGTAAGACGTAGGAAGTAGCAGTGGATAGTGCAGGTCATTTTGGTAGTGCAGGGTCTGTACATAGTAGATATCTATGTATCTGGCCCTGTGATGTGTTCCTCTCTTGATCTCTTTCAGGACAGATGTATCGAAGGAGGCATCCACCATTATCAGACGCTGAAAGCAATGTTATACTGGATAGCCTCAGACTGCATCATAACATTCTGCTGTCCAGGAGTTGCCAGTATTTTGAACAATGTGCAGCACTGTGGGCTGACCCTGTCACAGCAGTCAACCAAATAGGGCTACAGGACAGAACCTACAAGCAGGTCCGACATCGGGCAACAGATATGGTCAATGCTGCATGGCAAAGGGCTGCCACTGTGGCCAGGGACTGTGCTGCTACCAGTGGAGGGCCTGAAGAAGAATGACCAGTCTCAGCCACAGAGGACTTCCTGGCAAGCCTAGTTTAATCCACCAGCTCCCAACCCTCCATCACCCCATACATCGTGGAGGTGGGTGCCACAGCATCCACATCAGAGGAGCATCCAGGTAGGCTTCCTGTGTTGTTCATCACTGTAATACTGTATCAGTCATAGTGGTAGCCTCTGCATACCAGTGCATGGGTGTCATGTCTATCTGCTTTGGGGGGTGGGTTTGGTTTTAACGCACAGTTGTGTAAACATACTAGAATGTCAGCAATGTAGGCAGTATCACGTTAGCTACTGTACATGTTGGTATATGCACATTTTTCTCTGTAACAATCCAAATTTCGTATTGCTGACAATATTTCTCCCTCACATTTCCATAGATACATCAGGTGGGGCCGGAGTCCAAGGTCCTGTAGCTGGTAAGTGTGATACTGCTGTCTTACGGATCACTATAAGAATGTTAAAGGCTGCTATTTCGACCTAGGCAGAACTGTTTTGCTTAGCCAGAGTACAATATTTGTATGTTCTATTTTGGAGGGGGTAAACTGAAGTGCATTGAATGGGTAATCACAGCTGTCTATTTGTAGGAGCAGTAACACATTTGCACTTATTGTTGAGA
>NC_056744.1:1130781210-1130786210 GCF_019279795.1 Protopterus annectens | reverse complement strand
AGATATGGGAGTCATGATAACTACCAGGGTTGCCAGCACACACATTCATGACAATGCCTTGGGCATTGCACATGACCTGGCAGCTGATGGAGTGATACCCCTTATGGTTGATGTAGATTCTAGCCTCCTCACCGGGCGGTGCTTTGATGTGGACATGAGTCCAGTCTATGGCACCCAGTACCTCAGGGTAGTGTGCTACACAGTAGAAGAGTTGTATACTGCTGACCATCTCCTCAGGGGTGTGGGGTAAATAATGTGCTCACTGGCATGTGTTTGCATGGCAGCCAGGAACTGGCGGAGTACCCTGGATGTTGATGCCCGTGAGACCCCCACCATGTCCCCAGTTGGTCTTTGAAAAGAACCTGTAGCTAGTACTCTAAGGGCTACACATACCTTTGTTTCCACTGGGATAGGTTCTGGGTCTGAGTTGAATGTGGCAGAGCTCGGTGAGTTCTTGTAGTATGTCCCTGTCCAACCTGTAGCTTTCTACAATCTCCAGCTCATGTAATTCCTGAAAGGTTACCCTGGGCCTGAACTCTATTCTCCTTCTCAGTCTAGGCCTATTGTCAGCAGCAACAGCAGCACTGACCTCAGCAACTAGCCCATACAGATTTAGCAGAACAGCAGCAGCAGCCCCTAGCATTCTGTCAGTTAAAATTCCCAAGTTTGTATTCCAATGGTGAAGAGTATGGGAGAGAAATCAGAATATAGGGTTATGCATAATATTTAGTGGTCTGCTGCAGATTCAGCCTGTGTGATTAGTTAACTATGATGCATTCCACCTGCCAGGTACATCACTGAGGGGTTTGAATAGCCCAGTGTAAGTAGAACAGGGGTTATCAGTAATTTATACATGATTGGCTTTCACTGGCAATTTCCTTTTTTATTTATTTATTTTTTTGAGATATGGCATGCAGACCCGCACTACTGCTATAAGCAATGCTCAGCAGTCAATAGACACAGCCCCAAGGACAGGCAATCTCAGCACAGCTCAAACCAGCTAAAACATGTGCCCTGCAGCTAAACAAAGCTTAGCAACAGTGGACACCCCTCCCTGCTCAGCTCAGTGGCTCGCAAATGGGAGCAGCTGAGCTCCAATCCACTTAAACATATAGTGACACACCTCCTTTTGCTGTCACCTAGCTCTTCTGTGGACACCAGCATGGTTATGGGGCTACATGGATTTTATCTGCAAACACAGTAGCCCATTTTTGCTGTTCATTAACCCCAGCTCATTTGCATACAGATCCATGCACACAACCTGGATACTACACTATTCCAGGATCTGCCTCCTTAGCAACCAATGAAATCTACTATTGTACATACTCCATGCAGGACCCTATAATACATTACTCTCACATATTTCTTATTTTTAGTTTTTAAACTTTTTAATATTTTTTTTTTGCATAACAGCATGTTTGCACATTGCTGCGCACCATGCAAACATAATATGGGTATTAAAAAATATATATTACATTAGTTTATATTATTTTTTGGACACACATGGCATAGTTTTGCACATATCTGTGCCTACTGTGCAATTCCTGACCTTCTAAATGGGCTTTTACAGCTCCTGTTCAATTTTTACTTTCTTTTACATGGAAATTTTCTGTGTACACTTCGGACACCAACACTGGTTCTGCAGGACTGCCTATCTGCTTGCTGGATCACTCCGGCATCCTCATTTGCATGCAGTTCATCTGCTTATGATGTGATTTGAATGCCACAGACACTTCCATGTCCACATGATCGTGCAAGTCCCTCTGCTCTGTTTACTGGATCGCATGGCTGCTTACTTCTGTGTAAGCTCCGTGCCACTATGCCTACATGGAAAATCACTCCATGTTGGCTGTATTGAATTCCCCTCAAGCTTTTTTTTTTTTTTTTTTACAGGAGACAGTAGTTATCTTCCTGAGCCCTCACTAATGACTCTTGTACACCATCATCAATTACCTGCAAAAGAGAATTAACAGAGTACATGTACTAAGCATGAATATGAGTTAGCAATGGTTGGTCTGCTCAAGTCACAATTCAGGTGTATGGACATAGCTATGGGTACTGTACATTACTGTCCTGAAACAATAGCTCAGTGTTTAGTCAGCTCTGTGTGACTGTCCCTGTTAGACGATTACTTCATAAGTTGGGGCTGTTGGTTTCTATAACCATAGGCATGTTTGGTTATTTTAGGTATATAATACCTGCCATGCCAGGGTGCTGTGGAAGAGCATTCCCTGGCACTATAGTTATATATATATATATATATATATATATATATATATATATCATATTATTAACAGGCAGTCTCAGCATGTATAATAATACTTTTATGCTCTGATGTTGCATATATAATGGTGCGTGTACATTTATGAATATAATATCTGCTTACTGTCCTTATATGCTTATTATTGGTGGGCAACAGGGGTTGACACACTGTGTCGTATATCACAGATAGAGGAGTTGTTCGGCATGTCAGCAGGGCATCTTCTAGCCATTATGACTGTTCTTAGAAGCTTTTATGGAGATAGTGGCTCTCTGCATTGGGGAAAAGTCATCACACTCTTGAGTATCCTAGAGGTGATGAAGTTACATATTCACCTGATTAAGGTGCCTTACCACTTACCACTTGACCAAATGCTAACAAAAACACTGTCAGAAAAGTTGCAGAAAGGAATAATACATAAAAATTATTTCCCAAAAATCATCACTATAACTTATGCAGTTATATTGATTTATATTTAAGATGAAGTAATTTATTGGTGGTAATCTATTTAGAGTTTTAAATAAGTTATTAATATTTATGATAAGAGATGCTGTGATAGGTTGATTTTAAATGGAGTTAATGGGTAATTGATATAAAAAAGAGGGGTTTTGTAATTCAATTTGTTCTGGTGAATTTTGCTGTTATAGTGAACAAAAGTGCTTAACCATTTGTTACTAATGGATTCCTTCCTGAAGCTTTCTAACAGTGTTTTTCTTGGCATTTATTCTTGGTTTTATGTTGGAGTGATTTTGGTCACTTAGCACTTAGCCCAGGTGGACATGCCAGGTTAGTTGTGTCCTGATTCCAGCTGTGTCACCAGATTTCTCTCCATCCATTCCCAAAATGACTGTGCACTGGTTATGCATGCTGTGGACTATCAGTGGTGGAGCAGCCTATGGCTGCTTGGAACATTAGCAGTTATATGGTTGCACATCTGTGTACTGCACATGGTACATCTGTCAGTGCATATTGAGCTTACATGCTTATGTGTGCATGTGGAAGGACATAAGACATTTGTATGTCTGGAGTTAATCCTTGCCAATGTTGGCATGGACACCTATGTACTGCATATGACACATATAATAGTACACTCTGGTTGTGCATGCCTGCAATTGCATAGATAAGAAAATGACATCTGTGGCCACATTTAACATTTAGCAAAGCATAATAGCACAACTGTGTGCTAGACATACTACATGAATCAGTACACGTTTGTGGAAAGTATTTATATTTTGTGCAGCCCTAGTATGACACCTGTATCCATTCTGCTTGTATATTAAACTTACTTGTGTCCATCCAATTGATTAGGCCTGACCTTGCTTGTTGGGTTTGTACTTTATGTCTCATTTATGCTTTCTTAGCGGGCATATTCATATCACTCCCTTTATTCCTTGACTTTAGAAATTCAAGAAATAAAAGGGAAACATCCCCAGAATGCTTGCTCTATCAAGACACTTTCCACTTGGACATTTTATTAATTAAATAATTTGTTTGTTTCTTTCTGTTTCATAACTGGGTGAGTGGATGGTCAGGAGACCCTTTTCAGCCACAATCTGGGCTACAAAGGAACAGCAGCTTAATACAAAAAAGATGTCTGCACTGCAGTTCAACTTAATAGCAGAGCTGTTTGCATGTATAATGCAATGTGTTCAGTGCTAAAAGACAAAATAGGTATTCCAAGAAGAAAAATCTTATCATACTATAAAATAAGAAGCATTTTCAAGAGAATAGCTACAATTCTTCACACATACATAAAATTTGTAACAGCTAATTAAGACCAAGAACTCTAAATGAGATCTAAGAAGATCCTTTGCATTCTTTTTATGTGTTCTTCTGCTTGCTAACATGTTCCATTTCTTCTTCCTAATGTCCTGTTTCTGGTTGTGGCCATACATTGCACCTTGTGACCTCTCCTACCTGTGTCTAGATATACCACACATTATTTATAATGATATTATCGTTCTATTTTTATGAGGCCTTCTTCAGGTATGGAGATTTGGGTGAATTAATATCAATAGCATAGCTGCGTATGGCTGTATACTTGTACAGATTGTAACAGTTATTCATAGGCAGTGATGCTGTGTTGTGAACTTGACCTAGATACTTACCTTTGTTCAGCTGTGCCTGAACTGGCCTTTGCTGCTATGTTCCACCTCTGTAAAGTCTTTTAGTTCTGATTTCTATCACTTCAGGAATATTACTATGAGAATATTGTTGTCAAGTACTGAGGATATCACTACTATTAGTCAATTTGGTAAACTTTTGAAAAATCATACTTCAGGGACTGCTCATCTTCCTAAATATTCAGATCATCTGCTGCCTGTTGTTGAGATGCTTCTGCTTTGGGAGCCCTCCTTATCACTTTGCAGACCTTTCTGGAAATTGGCACCTGCATTTTAACCTTCTTCTTCTTGCAAGTACCAGAGTGAAATTTTCAGTCAGACCAACTTCAGTTACTTTATTAGGTCAGTTGTGTATGTATATAAAAGTATTTTGAAGGATAGGCATTATTTCTATGTTGCTTTTTTTCTATGTTTGTTTCTATCTGTCTGTCTTTGTCTCTCAGACACACACACAAACACACACACGCACGCATACATGCACATTCGCACACTGTGGGTGCTGCAAAGAGCACTTTTGGTTAACATCAAAGACTGAAACAATACTAATTTCACGAACTTTAATAATACCCTGACCTCGGAATTGGGTCCATTCCCATCATGGTACTAGAAACTCAAAA
>NC_056744.1:1130771210-1130776210 GCF_019279795.1 Protopterus annectens | reverse complement strand
TTTTTGTCATTTTGGTTTTTATCAGGGAAAGAATATAGGTGAATACTTATCATGGTACAGGAAAGGTAAATTTATCAAACAAAGGGTAATTAAGACTATAGTTTACGGTAGTACATTCTGTGGAAGCTGCCATGTACTGTACAGTTATTTCAAAAACCAAATCATTTACATCAATTAATACTTCTAAAGTGTTCTCTATTAGAAATTTGATTATGTGTACTACAGAATTGGTCATTTATATGGCGATTTGAAATGTAGAGCTTTCTACGTTGGACAGACCTCAAGACCATTTAAACAGAGAACTGCAGTCCATTTCAATGATCTGAACTGTGAACGTGATAGACATGCTCTGTCTAAACATCAACTTGAACATACTTCTGTGCATTTTATATTTGTGGGTATCAATGCGGTTGTAGGTGATGGTTTGTCTATTTTATCTAAGCATAACATTTTGGATCAAAAACAAAAGATGTGGATCATCAGTTTGGGTGCCATGCATAAACCTGGGCTCAATGAATATTTTTAATTTATTGATATCTAGGTATATATGATGTAATACTTTCATTATATGTAAATACATAATACATAAAGATATCCCCACTTTCGGCTATGCAGAAACCCTGTTTGCAAATATAAAATTAAACCCGCAGAAGCAACTCAACATTATAGATATCTACTTAATGCCAGGCGACAATATTGCCGCTCTAGAGTCCATTTTACATTAGACTTTTACCGTCCTCCCTCAGGAGACACTAATTTTTGGGGACTTCAACACTGATTGAGACTCTACCACGGCATCCTCCCCAAAGTACCACTTAAACCTATTTAACTTCACACAGCTTATCCAAACCCCCACCCATATAGACAAATTCACCAAAAAGGAATCCATATTAGACTGTATTCTAACCAACAAGCCTTCATCTGCCAATATATTTGGTACATTACCCGACACCCTCAGTGATCACCTACTCACATCCATACTAAGACAGCACACAAAACCCATAAAAGCCCCCATCCTACTTTCTTTCCATAGTTCCAAATATTTCCTACCAGACCCATTCATTAACACATTAAAAATAGATTTGTCACCTCTTAAAACTCTACCATTAGATGAAGCCATGGAGTACTTTAATACTACCTTCTTAGGTAGCCTTAATCTTATGGCCCCACAACATATAATTCGTACTAAAAGCAACCCTGCCCCCTGGATCTCAAAGGACACAAGATCCCTACTCAAACAATGAGACATAGCTTGGGCAACCTGGCGTACCAACAAAACAAGTACAAATCGACAATACTTCCTAGAGCTCAGAAGCAAAGCAAAAAAGCAAATACGTAATGACAAATAAAGTTATTATATCCAGCAACAAAAAACTCACTACAACAATCCACAGAAATTCTGGTCTGCAATCAACCACATTCTCCAACCAGGCAAAATCAAACCCTAACACTGAGGGTGATAACAATGATATTGCCACCCAGTTTAATGACTATTTCACCTCCTCCATCCAAAAGTTATTCAACAATTTCCCCACTACTGTAACTAATACCCCCAAAATACAAAACTATCACCATAAGACCAACACCCAATTCTCTTTTAAACCAATTCCAACTGACCTAATTCATAAAAACCTTGCCAAATTGAAATCAACCACTCTCGCTGCTGATAAACTCCCCACTGATTACCTCAGGATTGCCGCCTCTGCCATTGCCTACTCTATTTCCATACTCATCAATAGATCCATAGCTGAACACGCTGTCCCCTTTCTCTGTAAAATTTCATACGCTGTCTACACAAAGGTGGTTCCTTGACAGAACTTAGCAATTATCGCCCCATAGCTATACTGTCTCCCCTATCAAAAATCTTAACAAAATGTGTACACACCCAACTGCTGAATCATTTTCTTCAATGTAACCTGCTAGCAAATTCCCAGCAAGGATTTTGGCCAAACCATAGTACCACCTCTGCCCTTATATCTATTACTGACCACATCAACCAACAAAGAAATCTCGGTAACTTAGTATCTGTTCTCTTCCTAGACCTGTCAAATGCATTTGACATGGTATCCCACTGCAAATTACTATCGACTCTCTCTGAACTCAGTCTTGATAACTCCTCTCTACTGTGGTTTAAAAATGATCTGTCCCTCTGGCAACAAGCTGTTAAATGGCATAACCCTCTTTCTCCTCTCCTCCCAGTGGGACAAGGTGTTCCACAAGGATCCATTCATGGTCCCTTACTATTTTCCATCTTTACCAATAACCGACCCTCGGCTACCCAACAAACTAATATAGTACAGTATGCTGATGATATCACCCTTATTTGCTCAGCCCCCTCTCTATAACTACTCCAAGAGAGAACCCATGAAGTCTTCACTTCTTCTTCTTCTTTCGGCTTTTCCCGGTTAGGGGTCACCACAGCGGATCATCTGTCCACTCATGATTGGCAGTGGAGTTTTATGGTGTTGAGTTGCCAGCCTGGCTCCCAACCTTCCACAGAAGACACACATATGCACACACTCACACCTAGGGCCAATTTAGAGTGTCCAGTCCACCTACAGCATGTCTTTGGAATGTGGGATGATACCGGAGCACCTGGAGGAAACCCACGTGACAACAGGGAGGACATGCAGACTCCACACAGAATGCTCCCCAGCCGAGGATCGAACCAGAGAACCTCTTGCTGTGAGGCGGCAATGCTAACTGCTGCACCATCACAGCCACCCCCAACGAAGTCTTCACTACTATAGAAAAATGGCTAAATTCCTCCAAGCTCATACTAGACCCATCTAAGACCCAACTCATGATCTTCCACCCATCCAAAACTTTCACCCCCACCTCACCATGCTCAATAACATCCTTCAACAATACTCTTATTACACCGGTAACTCAAGCAAACTACTAGGTGTAACTATTGACCAAAACCTAAAATTCGACAAACATATAGCACTAATAATTACCAAAGTTTATAAAAAACTAGGTTCACTCTACTGCTGCAAGAGCTTCCTCACACAGGAATCCCGAATCACTATCTCTCCTACCCATCTAGTCTCCACCTTACTATAAGCTTTACCAGTTCTAACTAACCTAAACAAATCTGACCTTCTGAAACTATCTGCCTGCTACAATAAAAATCTTAAAATTTGCAACCAATGCTAAGTTTTGTTCTCATCATTGCCCCTCCCTAAGACAACTAGGATGGTTAGAACTCTCTAATCTACTAAAACACAATCAACTTCTCTTGACCCATCAACTGCTATACCAACCAAATAAAATACCTGCCCTCTCTGGTCTGTTCACCTTCCATAATACTGCGCATCAACTAAGATCTTCCAATACGACCCTACTGACTGTTACCAATTGCTTACATAGCTCAGGCCAATCTCTTTATTCCTATGCAGTTGCTAAGGCCTGGAACTCTCTACCCCCTGACATTAGATGTCTAAATAGTAAACATACTTTCATATCCCTACTAAAAGATCTCCTATTCAAAACTTGGATACATTCATAGGTAGGTACTAGGCTATTGACCCTAGGGCCTATATAAGCCTAGCCAAAAATCTACCCTGGCTTTTACCAACCAAGAACATTATTTTCCTGTGCCCCTGTCGAGCAGAGCACCAGAAGTGATCCCTGGGGTGAATTTCCTATTTCCCATCCAATCATCAAGATTTTTCTTGTAGAGTGCTAATGAGGAGCTCTGTTTGACATAGATAGGTAGTCTGTTCTAGAGTATGGGAAGTCTCTGGGACAGGAATCTATCCCTCCAGCATGTTCTGTTTATTGTGGTGACAAGGTTTAGGTCCCTAGAGCGTGTAGCTTGGAGGGACTGGGATTTCTTTAAGTGGAGCATGTCCAAAAGCTCTGGGTTTGACATAGCTTTGTATGTTAGGCAGAGATCACCTCTGAGTAGGCGATATGCAACGGAGTAAAGCTAGAGTTTTTTGAGATGGTCTGCATAGGGCATCTGTTTAAGGCCAGTAATTCTCTTTGTGAGGTATTTCTGTGGCCTTTCCAGTTGTTGTAGATGCCTTGTGAGGTACATACCAAAAGGGGCATTGTACTCTATAATGGGTCTAATGAGTTATGAGTAGAGGGGAACAATGACCTCTTTTTTCCTGGATGAGAAACCTTTTGTGATGAGGTGAGCCACATAGAAGGATTTCCTGACCACTGTGGCGATGTGATTATCAATGGAGAGACTACTGTCCACCTGTGTCCCAAGGTCTCTTATCACATTTTTGGCATTAAGTAGACTACCAGCTATGCAGTAGTTCATGGGTACAGAGTTTTTACCAAAGGGGATGACAATACACTTTTTGGCATTGAGCTTCAGGCCATGGCTTTGACACCAGGCATCTGTCTCAGTGAGGCCCTTTTGTAGTATGTCCAAATCATTAGGAGTTTCGATTATGGCTCCTAGTTTGCAGTCATCTGCAAACTTTGTTAGCCAAAGACCTTCTGTGTTAGCCTGTACTTCAGAGAAGTAGATACCAAACAGGAGAGGACCCAGGACTGAACCCTGTGGTACTCCACTAGTCACTGGTCTGAAGTCAGATTTGGAGTCTGCTACTTTCACAGTGTGGGTTCTGTCCGTGAGCCAGTTGGCAACCCATCTTGTGACATAGGGATTTATACCTAGTTAGTGAGCTTATCTATGATTCCAGAGTGGGGGATGGTGTCAAAAGCCTTGGCGAGATCTAGATAAGCCGTGTGAACCACCTTACCCTCATCTATGGCTTTGGTGACTGCTTCAAAGACGTCAATCAGGTTTAGGAGACATGATCTGAATTTTACACATCCAAACAGGGTAGGGTCCAGAGTTTGGAGATTACCAATGTCTTTATTTATGAGTTCCATGATGATACGTTCCATGGCCTTGCAGACCAGGCTCGTCAGGCTAATGGGGAGGTAGTTCCTGGGGTCCATCGTGGTTCTCCCTTTGTGGAGTGGGAGAACCGTTGCGGTGTGTCATTCAGTGGGCACAAAGCCTGAGGTGA
>NC_056744.1:1130723710-1130766210 GCF_019279795.1 Protopterus annectens | reverse complement strand
GGCTATGCCACAACTAGATTATTTACTACAAGGCCGGTGGTGTTGTGATCACAAAAGTGGGCAAAATACTACCTGTATCAGAGAAGAACTTCAACATGACTTTCAACTCCTGTGGAACTAGCTAACTAGAAACAATCATTAATTCAACAAAGATTAATGGCATGTTAATTTGCTCTGCACAATAACTCAAAAAGGATGGCAACATAGTCATTTCTGACCCATACAGCTTTGACTTATCAACTGCCACTTCTGAGAAGTATCTGGAACTCTTAGTAGATCAGAACTTCAGATTTACTGTGCATATAGAACATGTGGTTAACAGAGCAACACTACAGCAAAAATGACATACAAAATTTCCAACTTATTAACATTAGAAAACTGACATGCTATTGGCATGAGTGTTAAATATGGACTACCACACATCATGCAACACTAGTTCAAAATGCCAAAAACAAAATATTCAGATTGGTGCACCATAGGTAGCCTAGTATCACTGATATACTTTAACAAAATGCAACTGTGTACTTGTGTATGCGTGAGCATCTCTTCTGCTAAATGCACTGACATTCAAACTGCAAATATACAGTATATCATTAAAATGCAAGCTATTTGAAAGACAGCCAACACACTCTCTCAGAGATAATCTAAACAAATGCCAAGTATTTCAGGGATCCTGGAAAATATCTTGCATCTCATGTGAACCAATAAATGACTATTTAATGTGCCAGAAGCACATAGCCCCCCCAAATGTGCATTCATTCATTTTAAGTTAGAATATGCACCTAACTACAAACATGAATTTCCTTATTTTAAGCAAGTAATGTAAGACTGTACTATACCATGTATGTAAGGTTATACTATACCCTATGATACTTGAATATTGTGTTTAGTTTCTTTCACAAAGGTTGGAAATGAACCATTATACTCTCTCATTTAATATGCCTCTTTCACTAACTTTCTTGTACACTTATTCACAGGAACTTATTTATTTATTAAACTCTCTGTTAACAGGGTTCATGATACTCTGTTGTTCGTCCTCATTTTATATGTTTTGTGCAGTTACTATGTTACTAGTCTCATTATTACACAAAGTTTTGTGTAGTTACTATGTTACTAGTCTCATTATTACACAATGTTTTGTGCAGTTACTATGTTACTAGTCTCATTATTAGACAATTTTTTGTGCAGTTACTATGTTACTAGTCTATTACACAATGTTTTTTGCAGTTACTATGTTACTAGTCTCATTATTACACAATGTTTTGTGCAGTTACTATGTTACTAGTCTCATTACTAGTCTCATTATTACACAATGTTTTGTGCAGTTACTATGTTACTAGTCTCGTTATTACACAATGTTTTGTGCAGATACTATGTTACTAGTCTCATTACTAGTCTCATTGTTACACAATGTTTTGTGCCGTTACTATGTTACTAGTCTCATTACTAGTCTCATTATTACACAATGTTTTGTGCAGTTACTATGTTACTAGTCTCATTATTACACAATGTTTTGTGCAGATACTATGTTACTAGTCTCATTACTAGTCTCATTATTACACAATGTTTTGTGCAGTTACTATGTTACTAGTCTCATTACTAGTCTCATTATTACACAATGTTTTGTGTAGTTACTATGTTACTAGTCTCATTATTACACAATGTTTTGTACAGATACTATGTTACTAGTCTCATTACTAGTCTCATTATTACACAATGTTTTGTGCAGTTACTATGTTACTAGTCTCATTATTACACAATGTTTTGTGCAGATACTATGTTACTAGTCTCATTACTAGTCTCATTATTACACAATGTTTTGTGCAGTTACTATGTTACTAGTCTCATTACTAGTCTCATTATTACACAATGTTTTGTGCAGTTACTATGTTACTAGTCTCATTATTACACAATGTTTTGTGCAGATACTATGTTACTAGTCTCATTACTAGTCTCATTATTACACAATGTTTTGTGCAGTTACTATGTTACTAGTCTCATTATTACACAATGTCAAAAAACAAACCAAAAGGTTCCGAACCAGCAGGTGTAAAACTCCAAAGGTTTATTAGAAAATGTAAAAGTAAAGCGCTTTTCATCTCCCTTAGTAGGAAGACTTCTTCAGACAAAGGAAAAAAATCATCAAACACAATTTAAAACCCCCCAAAAAGGGGTGTGTGTTACAAAATTACAAACAGCTGCCTTAATTGAACCCACTGACATACCTTCACATTTAAAGTTGTATTACATTAAAAGCATAAATAAATGTCCACTTAGTGTAGACAGGGTTGGTAGAGGCTCGGCTGGAGGAGGTGAGTCCTTACCTTTTAAATAAAAGGAAGTTGACAAGAAAATGTTGAAACTTAAAAAACTACAACTGGAAGTGAGTTACTTTGCAGAATGTAAGAAACAGGGAGTAGTACCAAAAGGTTTACGATCTTGGCAGTACCCATCAGGTTTGGAAGCTGGAACAGAATTTTACAATGAACTTCTTTCTTTATTTGACAGACATGGTACCGAACCTATGGACATGATGTGCAAGCATTATGCCATATCCATAGAAAAATTGACAAATGAGGTCACTGGGTTGAATAATGACGTAAGGACACACCCAGACTTTATGAGGTACCATTACGATTACAAGAGAGTATTTTCATCAATTGACCAACAATTAGTTAAGAACCCTGAGGCGAAATTAAAGAAACTAAGAAGGGACATTAATGACTACAAAAATGGATCGGCTTACCCTAAACCACCTCCCTCTCAGGGTAAAGGCATTTTTGGTCATCAAACCCAACGCAATAACTTTGTGTGTCCTTATGGTAGTAAAGACCCTGAGCCTGCAATGCGAGTAGGAACAGGTGTTGGAGAATTAGATGCATTTGAAGGAGATTGGAGAAATTATGACCCTGACTTGTGCCCAGCCAACAATTTGGCTAACAACAACCATTTTAACACTAATGACAGTAATGATTCTTTTTCCAACAGGGGCCAGAACCATCAACGGAGATACAATATGAGGGGCAGGAAAGAGAACATCAATTACAACAGATAACTTCATCACCCGTCATTTTATCAAACAATACTGGAGACTTCAAAGTGTACAATTACTCTAATTTTAACATTAGACATGAACTTTGTAACCTTTTTAGCAAAGGACTGTCCTTTGTACCTGATGAGCACTTTGACCTACCAGCGGCTTTGATTGACTTGAAGTTATACATCCGAAAACTTAACCTGGCCTTGATTTTCGGAGACAAGCCTTTTGTAGAAGACCCTTTGAGGGTATCTAATACTTACAATCCACCAATTTGCCCCCCTTTATCTTTGTTTGAACACATGTGTGAGGCCGATTTCAGGGCTCTCTACATGACTAGAAAGAGGAATACCATTAGGAATGTTTCAGACAATGAAGTAGAAGCCTTGAACCTAGTCAGAACTTTACCGGTCAGAGTTTTGAAACCAGACAAAGGTGGTGGTTTGGTGATCATGGACAAAGAGGAATATGATAAGAAAATGTTGGACATTTTGAACAGTAACACCTATGTTAGATCAAGTATCAATGAAATGAATATTGCATATAAAAATTTTTTTTTCCTTCTTTAGGGACTTATTAATTGAAGGCTTGATCAGCATTGATATTTACAACTATATAGTGGTTCCCAACCCAAAAACACCTAACTTATTTGGTTTACCCAAGATTCATAAAAACCTTCAAAACCCCCCTATGAGGGCTTTAGTCAATACTAGGTCTTCTATTACTTATGCTTGTGCCAAGTTCGTTAATGAGTTATTAAAGAAGTATGTGTCTCAAGAGTTACAAATAGTTAAGGACTCCTGGGCTTTTTTAGAAAATGTAGACAAATTTGAATACTGTGACAACATTCATTTTCTTACAATAGATGTAGTCGACCTTTACTTCTCCATACCCCACGACATAGGGATGGAATATGTCACCAGAAACCTAATAGCACATGGAGCGGAGAGTGATGAGATCCGTCTAATACAAGAACTATTAGATGTGATCCTGAACAATAATTATGTTGGATTTAATGGGGGCATACATAAACAAATAATTGGAGTAGCTATGGGTTCCCCCTGTGGAGCCAGCTACGCCAATTTAGTACTGGCCCAGTGGGAACATGACTATGTATTTAAGGACAACAATTTTCAGAAAGTCAAACTATATAATAGGTTTTTGGATGACATTTTCATTATGTTTCAGGGTAACGTAGGGGATGCAAGCAACTTTGTTGAGGTTTTAAATAACAGCACTCCATTTCTGAAATTCACATTTACCTTTGGTGAAGACACCATTAACTATTTGGATGTTGAATTGAAGAGAGACGACATCCACAGGGGTTATGTTGCTAAAACTTACAGGAAACCCACTCACTCTAACACTAAGTTACATTTTTCTAGTTGCCACCCGCTACACCAGAAAAAAATCTGTTTTAAAGGGCCAACTAGTTAGAGCGGCAAGAATGACTACTGAAGACTCCGCCTTCAATGAGGAATGTACCTTGTTGAAATGCATATTTATGAGTCGTGGGTACCCCGAATCACTGGTGGATGACACAATAGGAGAAGTTTGTAGGAAAAGGGGTTTGGGTTCTTTCAATTCCATTCTGACTTTGAAACAAACCAACGTGAACCTGGCAGTCAGATGAAGTCACATTACAGATTCTTGGTGTTCACTCTTCTAGCATGGGTCAAACCATTTTTTCCCAAGAGAAGTACAATAAAAAAAGTTTCATTACTTCTTTTTCATTAGAAGCTAAATATATTAGCAATGTACTTAGAAAGAATTGGCAGTTGTTATCTTTTGAAAAAGAACTCACGGAGAAAATAGGGGACAAACCTGTTATCATTTTTAGAAAGGGCAGAAACCTCAAAACATTATGGAAAGACCTTCAATAAAGCATACTAGAACTGAAGGCACATACAAATGTGAGACATGCAACTATTGTAAATTTATATCTACAGGGTCCACATGTATAGCGAAGCAACGTCTGTTTAAAGCAAAGGGTCGTTACAATTGTAACTCAAAATCAGTGGTGTATTTAGCTGTGTGCCAGTCATGCCCTGCCTTTTATATAGGGAAGACTGACAGAAAACTTAAAGAGAGAATTTATGAACATACGTACCACATTAGGAAGAAGAGCAACACTAACGCCCTTGCAAGACATTGTAATAACAACCCTTCTCACGGTTTCCTTTTTAAAGTTATAGACCAGGTACTTACAGATGAAAGAGGAGGACCCCAACAATTGTTATTAGAAAAAAAGGAACCCATTTGGCAACTTAAAATGAACTCTTACACGTCACCAGGGTTGAACGAAGTTACTTCTTTGACTTGTGTTTTAAAGTTAAGAAACCTGCTAAGAAAAGATTTCTTTCATCATTACTTAAACCTCAAGTCTGGTTTTTAAACCTTAATTCACAAATGTTTAACTTGAGAAACATTGGTTTTCTGATCTCTGCAGCGCTTCACTGTACTTTGACCCATACCTTATTTTATTTTTATTTTCATTTTGCATAGTTTCGTTCAGGATTTGTATGTTTTATTTTTGTCAGGTTCTACATTGTGGTCTGACTTGATTTTTGCTTACTTCTAGACACATACACCTTTTTGCATAAGCAACAATGAGACCTTAATGTTTAGACCCACAGTATTTTGAAGTGCTATGTTTACTTATTGTCAATGTCATTGAACACCAACAGCTGTGGATTTACCTAGGTGTTGCGTTTCTTTCTTTTTTTTGTCTTCTGCTACTTTATTTATTACCTTTTTCACACACAGTACAAACTCATTTGCAGAACAATGTGCCGTATTCATGGGCACGATTGTGAACTGATTTTTCATTTGTTTGGCTATCCGCCTTTTTCGCATGTTTAGTACCTGCACGGTTCTTGAATGAAGTACCGTCTTGTGAATCAGGCGGTTTGTTTGTTTTGATTTAGACGTGTCTTTCACGCAATGCCTTGCCATATTTTTTCTGAAACAGCTGCATTTTGACTTGTTTTGGCTGCTACAACTGTGCATACTAAAGCTTAGAAAGTGTTCTCATCGCAGCTTGGTGCTTTACCCATTGCTCAAGGAACATTTAAAAAAAAAAAAAAGATTTTTGACACAGAAATAAACATTCGGTTATTTAATATTAGAAATAACATTTCTTTTATTAGAAACGCCTTTGAAATTCCACTTATTGCAGACTCCAAGTTGAGTTTCACTGTTTATTTATTCATTTATCATTTATTATTGATTCTTCATTATGCATTAGAGATGTGTACTCCTTACTACCTTTTCTGTTAAGGAATGGATATTATATTTGGTTGCAAGCATTACTTCATTTTATTTTCTTTTTAATCACAAGATTCTGCATGAGTTTTGTTTTACCCTATGAAAAGTTGTTTGCTAAAATGTATTTTAAGGGAAACAAACAGTATTTACACTTGATTAGGTTCATGAATCTTCACTAAGACATTCTTGGTTACTTTTATCAAGTTCATGTTTCTTTTTTGAAAACTTTTTTATGTTTGACACTCTGTCTACACTAAGTGGACATGTATTTATGCTTTTAATGTAATACAACTTTAAATGCGAAGGTATGTCAGTGGGTTCAATTAAAGCAGCTGTTTGTAATTTTGTAACACACACCCATTTTTTGGGATTTTAAATTGTGTTTGATGATTTTTTCCTTTGTCTGAAGAAGTCTTCCTACTAAGGGAGACGAAAAGCGCTTTACTTTTACATTTTCTAATAAACCTTTGGAGTTTTACACCTGCTGGTTCGGAACCTTTTGGTTTGTTTTTTGACTGTTTGTTTTTCTTCAGTTTTGGAATTGTTCATTATTACACAATGTTTTGTGCAGTTACTATGTTACTAGTCTCATTATTACACAATGTTTTGTGCAGTTACTATGCTGCTAGTCTCATTATTACACAATGTTTTGTGCAGTTACTATGCTGCTAGTCTCATTATTACACAATGTTTTGTGCAGTTACTATGTTACTAGTCTCATTATTACACAATGTTTTGTGCAGTTACTATGCTGCTAGTCTCATTATTACACAATGTTTTGTGCAGTTACTATGCTGCTAGTCTCATTATTACACAATGTTTTGTGCAGTTACTATGTTACTAGTCTCATTATTACACAATGTTTTGTGCAGTTACTATGCTGCTAGTCTCATTATTACACAATGTTTTGTGCAGTTACTATGCTGCTAGTCTCATTATTACACAATGTTTTGTGCAGTTACTATGCTGCTAGTCTCATTATTACACAATGTTTTGTGCAGTTACTATGCTGCTAGTCTCATTATTACACAATGTTTTGTGGAGTTACTATGTTACTAGTCTCATTATTACACAATGTTTTGTGCAGTTACTATGTTACTAGTCTCATTATTACACAATGTTTTGTGCAGTTACTATGCTGCTAGTCTCATTATTACACAATGTTTTGTGCAGTTACTATGCTGCTAGATTCATTATTACACAATGTTTTGTGCAGTTACTATGTTACTAATCTCATTATTACACAATCCCCAGGATTCACTAATCTTCCGTGTAAGACTAAGTTAGTCTTATATGAAAGTGCCAGTCTAAGAGTAAGACGGCAGCGCGCCATGCATATTAATGAGGGCTCGCTGCCTCAACTCTAAAACTAACATGGAGCATGGATGAGTGTAGGGGGTGTGTCAAACTGCCGATCAGTCCAAAAATCATGCCCCTGCAAGTTTGAAACTCGGGAAATGTCTAGTTAAATGAGCGAGTCCGCTCACATGTGTACATTCTAACACTACACTCCCCCATATAGTAAACCCTGTACAAATATAAAAAGTAAAAGAAATGTTTTTTTTTTTTCATTTCCGATATAGCAGCCTGTATTTGCGCATGTTTGTGTGGGTTTGCCCATTGCTTAGCTACAGTTAGCAGTTTAGACACCAAAGAGGATAATAAAAAAAAAAAATATGCAAATTAAGCGAAACAGCGATAGCGTAGTGGTTAGAGCCTTCATACAAAGAGGAGGCATTCCCGGTTCGAGTCCCACCACTACACTTTTCATTTTCTGTTGGAAATCTGTATACAAAAATATTTCCTGACATGTATTATTTAAAGTTTAAAGCATTGAAATGTTATATGTAGTAGTGAACAAATTATATATATATATATATATATATATATATATATATATATATATAGGAAGGTGAAATGGTTATGCATACTGATGCATGAGTAACTTATTTTAAGCAATGTAAAGCACTGCTAAGCATATTTTACCAGTATTGAGTATATTTATATTTAATTGCTCGTAGCTGAGCACTGCGTTAACTAGCGCAATGTCTTTGCGCAAAGCTGAGCATCATGCAAACAGAACATGTTTGCACGTAGTTGTGCACTGTGCTAACCAGCACAATGTTGGGCAACGTCAAGCAATGTCGGGCAACGTCAGGCAATGTTTAGCAACGCTGAGCAAAGTCAGGCAAAGTTGAGCAAAGTCTGCTAAATATGGCCACACCTCCTTTACTGTACCTTAACCATTCATGTCTGTCCAGTAGGAAAATAAAAAACAGTGACAGGGCTCGAACTCGGGATACTGTGCACTATAGTCACAGTACATAACCACTAAGCCATGACAGCATTTCATAACCATGCACTTTCAACATACACATATCTATCAAAGGAATATTAAACATTGCTAATATCAGCTAAGCAGGTGTGCCTACAGCTGAGTTTTTTCAAAACTGGCCAATCACAAATAAGTGCAGGAAATGAGGCATATTTAAGCTCCACAGATGGGAATACTTGCCATAACTGGTTGTAGCTCCCTTCTGCAGTCAGCATGGCCAGTGTTGGAGAAGGCACTCGATTTTGAGCGCAATGTTGGGGCATTGAGGAGACCAAAGTAATGGTTTGGCTCCTTATCCACAGTCATGAGGAAAGACTCCTGCGGGGCCAGTACCAGGGCGCCCAATACAAAACGGAGGCCTGGAACTGTCTAGCTCGTGATCTCACCAGTGCCACTGGCATTCTTTGGGCTGGTGAGCAGGTCAGGCACCATTACTCTGACCTGAAGCGACGTAAGGAGGATCAACTGGACCAGTGGATCCAGGAGGCCCATGGGATGGCAGATGCCCCAGTACTAAGTAGCCATTGTACTAAGTATTTAAGAATTGCTATTCTTGTCTGTACTATGGATAGGTATGTCTCATTATCACTGCATTTACTTCACAGCTGCAGGTGTGCGGGCTATGAATCAGCAAGCCCATGAAGATAGGCGGCAAAGGCTGCATCACCAGGCAGGTTAGTAATTATTCTGCATGTACTGTTATATAAAATAAATGAGAGAGCCTTCAAAAAAGTGTTTTAACCCAATAAATAAAGGTATAATAATTCTTTAATAATTATTCTGCATGTACTGTTATATAAAATAAATGAGAGAGCCTTCACAAAAGTGTTTTAACCCAATAAATAAAGGTGTAATAAATCTTTAATAAAGGTATAATTCCTGGACTGTGTCTGTGTGATTTTCTTTGATATGTTGTTGTACTGTTGCATTTTAGAAATAGTACTGTTGTATTAAGCAGTGTTAGTTAACCCACACTTGGGTAGGCCCATATAAAGTGGATGAAGGGAGTGCCAGTAGCTTTTATGCTTATTTACAGCCCTTAACTATTGGTACATGCCCAGCATGTACAGGTTAATCTGGCACATGAGTAGCTTGGTATTGTGTTCCCCAGAAATGTCAATGTGCTGCCAGAAATGTAGGGAGCTGTTAACATATAACTGATAATTTCACCTGAACATATCTAGATAATTATATGAAAGTAGAGCTGTCAGTGTACCATCTCAGCAGTAGTGTGTATGAGCAACTCTCAAAATATGTAGCAGTAACATCTGCATCCTGGACAGTTTGTATGTCAGATACAGCTCATGTATATAATGATCTAGCAAAATCCAATTGCACAATAGAAGGACATTGGGTAGTGTAATAATACATGTAAGGGACATATAACTGCAGTTAATAGGAATGTAGTGTAAACTAGAAGGATATATAAGTTAATTGAGCTATCTTTTCCACCCTACTGTATGTGCATAAAAAATGTAATTCCACACCTCAATGGGTATGTCTAATCTCAGAACATTTGTTGGGGCATATGTCCTATTGGTTTATAAATATTTGCATTCATTTCTATGCATGTGCTCTGTTCAAATACCACAATATTGGTGGCTTGTTGCCATCAATTAAACCTGCATGCTGTTGTAATGTCCACTATTGTTCTATATATGCATGTATTATGCTTGCTTTTCAACTGTTGAAACTCTGCTGTGTTGGGTTAATGGGAATACTTCTGCATGCTGTTATAACTAACTGGGAATGCTGTTGACTGTTACTAACCCATATCTTTATTAAATTCTCCAAAACATAGTTTGTATGGGAAGGCCAGTCCCAGCGGACCGACCTGTCCCAACTCAGCTGGCCATGGCACCTGGCATCAGCAGGTCCAGTGCCCAGCCTGGGACCTCCTCCTCCATTAGCCCTGTGCCACCTTCAGGTGGAAGCACTGCAGGGGATGGGGCTTTGCCCTCCCGTGCAAGCCTGGGTGGAGGAGGGCCACCTATCACACTTCGAACAGTCTGGGCTGTGGTGCGTAGAGAGATTGAGCGTTCTGTTGCAGAACCTCTATGCCAGCTTGAGGCACAAGTGGCACAACTCCCGGGTCAGCCTGCCCCTCCTACGCCAGCACAGCCACCCTCTGGGCTGTGAAGGTGCAGTGGTGACTGCCCATGGGTGGGGATCTCAGTTCCACTGTTGCCATCTGTGGGCACATGGGCTTGCAATTTCCAGACATCCCTCCCCGTCAATGGTGTTCACCCACCACATGTGTCATATTCCGCCCCTGTATGTGTCTTGTTTGTCTTGTCTGTTTACCTCCCCAAATATACCTACTTCCTCTACCCCACATTCCACTGTCACCTGAAAAAAAGGGGGAAATCTGCTCCCAAAAAAAAAATTATGTCCCATACATAGCTGCCCATTTTGCACACATGTCCCCTGGACACATAAAATGTAATTTAATTGGCATTACAACATACTTTGTTGTCCTCACCCCTCTCTCAGGGGTAGAAGGTTTCATATTTACCTCCAAATTTATTCCATATGCATAGCTGTTGCTCGTAAAGAAATGGGCAGCTATGGATCTTTCCTACACCCGTTTTACACATCCCGAGCTATTTTCCCTACTGTCTTTCCCTCTTTGTGCCCTTTTTTCACCACTTTCCTATCTCCCCATTTTTCTTTTCTTTCAAAAAAATGAGCGCGGGGGTTAGCGGGAGTAAGCACTATTAAGCAGTAGTTAGCGGGTTTGCGCGAGTGTGTACTTGTTTGCACTTAGTTAAGCATTGCTAAGCATCTTGCAAACCCACTTGCAACTGCTTAAAACTGCCTTAGTCACTCTGTATGTGAGGGCCCTTGTTCTGCTCAGCAGCAAAATAAAACACCTCTGTAAGTCTCGAAGCCCGGACCTTGTACACACTACACTGCATGAAGTACCACTAAGCCACGGTAGCTATACAACAAGTTGGTGCTGAAATAAATATGTCATGCATCAGAATGAGTGAATGTAAAGGAAAAATAGGAATGCCATAACACACAACTTGTTCTGTGGATCTTTATCAACAGTTGTTGTGGGATTACATTACATGACTGTGATAAGAGAAGCAGCCATTCTAGCAGGAAATAATGTTACACCATCACTTTACAACCCCCACACAGTATGATAGCAGGACAAACACTGGCATATACATTTAGGGCAGAGGCCATACCTCCCAACTGTCCCTAATTTTCAGGGATGTCCCTGATTTTGAAACAAAATTTAGCTCTGTCCCTCTGAATCCCTCCGAAAACTACTGACTTTGGCCAGAAAGGTGGTGAAGTACACGTAATGAGTAATGACAATAATTAAGAGTTAGACACTTCTTTTACTTCGGAAAAGGCGTATTAATCCATATGCTCTGGTTCTGTCAAAGTCTCAACTTAATGGCACTAATATTTTAAAGGTGTCCCTGACTTGTTCTTTACTTTTCCCTGAGTCTGTTCAAATATGTACCTGAATGTTTGACAGGTCTGGCAGAGGCAGAAACAGAGGCATATCAGCCTTTCTGCTGTTACACACTGTGCAAATAGCTTTGGAAGGTGGTCCAGAAGCATACCCTTATGTAGGAATACAACGCTGAAATACAAAAGGATGTAGCCATGTACTGGTAACAACCAACTGTAACAATGCCATTGCTCTAGTGCTGAAAAGACCTGTGTGGTGCACAGACAAAGAATAACAGGCTAATCTCTGTCTACCATGTGGATAGGTCCACAGTTGGGAGTTATGCAGACAGACTACTTGCCTTGATAAACTAACATGTACACAGCAATCCTGTAAGTCCAGCAAGATAAAATCCACACAATACTACTTATGCTCTCTGTACTTTTGCAACCCTACCCAAATGTAGAATATACATGTGTGTGCAGGGTCTACCAAGGATGTAGGTAAGCATACTCACAGTACTGAAATGTGTCCAGTTTTCTTGAGCAGCTTGTGCTAATGTCAACACTAAAAAAGCACAAACTGTTTAGAACTGAGTAAATGAATATTCACAGTATAGCAATTCTCAAACAATTCTTATGCCAACGGAATACATCTCAATAACTAGCTCTGTATGGCAGTTAATTGTAAAATTTGAAAAGAAAGTACATCCTCCCATGTATCTTGGGTTAGCATTTTGAGGGGTGAGTACATTTCTACACTGACAAGTGTGTACTGGAAGCAGCAACATTAGGTCTGAGTACAAAATGTAAATCACTGGCTACACCCCTGGCTTCTGATATAAGAACTATACCAACCTTCTGTCTGAAACAATGATGTCCACAGCAAACAAGGATGATCTCCATCTTGGAAAGCTGAAAGGGCCACGCCTACCTGAGTTAGCAATTTATAGTACTGGGTTGCTATGACAGTGATTACTGCAATTACTACACAGCAGGTTGCATGCAATTAGCAAATGGTGGCCACTAATTGGTGCAGAGGCCATCACATGCTCATGTGCAAATGCCTACAAAAGCAGGCTGCAATCACTGCCAACAAACTCAATCACTCTATTACAGAAACTGACAGAGAGAGAAACAGAGAGAGAGAGAGACAGAGAAAAGGAAAAAGAAAAAGAAATAATACCAAAGCATACAAAGGAAAGGTATGTGACACATATCTATTTACTGGCATGTAGTAGATGTTTTTGAAGAGTAGTCTACATAATGTGAACCATTCATATGTGGCAGCAGTACTTATCTATGCACAGATGTCCTGCTTAACGACTGCTATGGACAATACAGTGTGTACCTGTGGGCAGTGGGACATACCTGTGAAATGTGTAGTTCAGCATTAATGTCAAAGATCTGATCCATGCATGATAGTCATATTAAAGTGTAGCTTAGCATTGGCAACTGCTGTAGCAGTCTAGTATGCTTATCTAGCATTTGTAGCTATATATACCCCCTCTAATGTTAGTGTATGTTCACATGAGACACCTGTTTGTGCTGCAGCAAGGCCCAACAGTTCAGCTGTGAGGTCCAGGGACTTACAACAGTGTGGACCTTGTGTGTGTATGCCACACACATATGGAGAAATATATATGTGTCATATATATTCACATCTGTATATGTGCATAGAGCAGGGGACATATTGCAACTGTTTGTGAAGGGTGAAGATATATATGTTGGTGAAGGTTAGTATGGGCATATTTGTATGTAGGTTTTAGTGTGTGACAAACAAGACAGCATACAGTGCTGGTATATGGCATGTGGTGGTTAAACAGTGTGGGTGGTTTGTTCAGTTTGCAATGTTGAAGCCAGTGAGGCCTTCTAAAGCTACCTGGGATGAGAACACTTTCAATGCATTTATCACAAGACTGTGCGATATTATTACATTACTGTACACCTCACATCCTTTGTATAATTGATATTCCCACTATGAAAGGTGAAATGTATATGTGCCTACATATATATGTATATGTACACCAATGGATGTATATATGAGAGAGAGAGAGAGAGAGAGAGAGTCATATATACTCATACACACCTACATCTACTTGTTGCAATAGATTCTCTGTACTGTTGACTGTGATGGTCAATGTGTTTGTGAATACGTCAAAGATATGTATTTGTGGGATAGCTTAGTGGGAAACTGTTTATGTCATGGTATTATGGGTCACTGCTTTGATCCCAGCAAAAGCTATGTATTCTGTTGCTAGGCAGAAAAAGTACTATGGCATACAGTATGATTAAGTCCCTTGGTTTTAACTGGGATGTGTCATTGGAGGCTAAAGCACTACATCTATGATTATTGATTGGTACTGATGTTGAATCCAAATCCTGTGTGTACTGTATTACTACTTGAAGCTCTGGGCCTGTACAGCAAAGTATGGTGTATGCCCACATTGCTTGCATCCACTGTTTTGTGTGGTTCCTGTATTCATCACAGATTACATTCCTCAAGATTAAGGTTTTGTAAGTACTGACACACAGTACTGTATAGTACACACGTAAAGCTTATCTGGGTTGCCATACCTTTGTGTCCTGTAATTATGTCTGATGTGTGTGTGGGTATGTCTGTAACATGTCCTCTGTCATATGTGTGGTAAAACGTATAACTGCGTATCTAGCAACATTTATATTGGACTACAGCACTATGTGACCTATATTCCCAATTGTGCACATATTTTGGCCATGGGTTTGCCATTAACAAGCTGTGTGGTATAATAGTAATACATTTACTGGACCTTACACTCATTGTGATGGATGACATATTTCTTTACACATCAGCTTGATGTATATCTGCTGTGGCTAGGTGGTGCATTGTGTTGCATACAGTGTGCCAGGTACTCTTGTATAGTCTTATATAGTGATTTTATTTTGTTGCTGTGCAGAACATGGTTCATTAGATAGAGTGAGCCAGACACTTTCAAGCACTTGTGGGGTGAGCAGTGATAAGTGGTAGTTAAAGTGTTTCACTCTCAGTTAGCTAATAGGTTGCTATATATGGCAGTTCATTGATATTTGTACTGTATAATGTTAAATGTGCCATATGACTTGCTCAGACATATTTTTTCTTTATATCTTCCGGGGATCATGGCACATCACAGAAATCCCAGCTATAGTAGTGCTGAAGATGAGATCATTACTAGTTGTATGATTCAGCACTACAGTCTAATGTTCTCACGAACCAGCCAGAACCAGCAGGAGCGTACTGCAATGTGGCAAGATGTTGTCCGGAGGGTAAATGAGGTAGGCCTGCATAACCAGACATATGAGCAGGTACGCCACCACTGCAGTGATCTACTCAGACATGTCCGTCAGCGTGCTTCTGATGTGCGGAGACAACAGCTTGCAACAGGAGGTGGTGTCAATATCCATCCCCCCCTAACCAGAGTGGAAGAGCTGCTCCTGAGCCTTGTGGCACCTGCCCAACAACAACAGCAGCAGACATACACCGTGATGGAGGTTAGAGCCACCCAGCAAGCACACATGGAGCATGCAGGTAACATGGCATATCTGTAGACTACTGTTATCTGTATTGGTAGATCATGCATATGTGAGATGTGGAGTGTGTAGTTAGAAGATGTGAAGCCTGTTGTTGTGCAATACTGATCATTTGGAACATATTCTGTAGGCCTGTGAATGTAAACTGTTGTTCTACTGTAAGATTGCAAACACACAGTAGCAATGCCACAGTTGTGGCCACTGACAAACTGTCTCATCTCTATGTAGGTCCCTCTGGGGTGATATCAAGGCAGTGGACAGATGCTGGTGAGTGTGTTCTACATTTGTTATTGTAAATATAAAGTGCATGTCATAGTTAAGGTGTAGGCCATGTACACATGTAACACACCTACCCATAATGCATGTTATGCATGTTTGGTGTAAGACCACGCACATCTCACTAATGTGATTAGCTGCCTCAAACACATGCAATACCCAGACCATCTCAAACAAATGTAGCTACATTGTAGTGACCATTGGATAGGCAAAGTTGATACTCAACATGCACATAACATACACAACTATGTCAGACACAGAGCATGCTACACATAAAGGATTCACAAACCCTCTGTAAAGACACACCCCAGTATCCAAAATCTCATCCACACATTACACATAATATACTTGAGGGGTAGAGGCCTATCATGGGGCATTTAAATACTCTGCAACACACTACACATTCATGTCAGGGAATGCTCCTTATTGGCCTTCTTACAAACCCATGTAACAACTGGTTGTGAAATGGTGAATGTAGCCAAGGTAGTACAGTTCTGGTACAGCATGATTAGTGCTGGTTTGGGAAACATTTGTAACCTTGAGTGACCACATGATGCTTCATGATGATGGCCCATGGTACTATACCCCATCCAGTTATTGTAACCACAGTACTACACATAGCTTTCATTGATATACACCTCAATGTTGTGTGTGTGCAAACATATGCACCTCTAAACAATATGCATACCAATCACCATTTGCACAACTGACACATATATGTCTTGTGATGCTATTGAGTGGCTAGGTCATATGACACACATTGGGTATGTGTGATGTATAAATATGCAGTTGTGTTTTAGCATGCCATGTCATGGATGACACTGGCATGTCCACAATATGATCTACACTCACCATAACTTCTGTACATTAGGTATGTAGATGAATGGTATTCCATCAATTATACATGCACCACTGATGATGTTGTGTGAATACTCATCATGCATGTACTAAAACTGTGTCCACAATGATTTGGTAAAGACATAGAGGCTGTAATCAGCATTGGATACCTATCTGACACACAGATATGCATCCAGCCATGGTATGTAGACCTGTGAGTTATGGTGCACAGTACATTACAGTGTTTTGAATACTTGCACAGCAATGTTGTGTCCATGTATGCATTGTGTTCCAGGGGGAGGCCAATCACCTAATAACAAAACACATGCATCAAAGCCATGTATACTGTTAGTAACAAGGACTGTCTACACTTGCACTGCATGCTGTTGAGCAACACATGTCCTGCATGCTGACATGTGCGATATGACTGTTTTGCTTGTGATACTGTACCCCACCATCACCTGTTATTGTGTATGTTATGAGATTGTTGGTGTGTGTGTCTGCTTTAGGGAGGAGTGCATTTGTGTGTGTGCATGTGTGCATGTGCACATGTGCATGTGTACATGTGCGTGTGCACATGTGCATGTGCGTGTGCATGTGCATGTGTGCATGTGCATGTGTGCATGTGTGCATGTGCGCATGTGGTCTGACATCATGTTAAGGTCTTAAAGTGTGTTTCTTGTTTTCCTCTCACAGGTGCTGAGGTGGTGCTGGTTCTGTACAGCAGGGAACCTGATGTCACTGAGACAGACAGTGATCATGAGGATAGGTGTGTTGAGGCACAGGCAAGTTTGTCAGGGTCTGTTGTTGGGCCACCAATTGACAGTACACAAGTCTCCACCCCATCCATGCACACAGTCATACTGCCTGTACATCCATCATCACCATTGCCCTTAGCTGAGGGACAGTGTATGGTTGGCACTAGCCAGGACAGTGTGGTATCTATGGCACATGCATCAGGACACAGCAGCCATAGCCAGATGTCTGGAATGGTACCACATAGGCAGATGCCCAGGGGTTCTCATCAGAGCACTGCTGGTCATCATGGCCCTGGCAGACGTGCCACACCACTTTCTACCACACGCATGTTCCAGGCTGTCATGGAGGCACAGACACGAATGGAGCGGTACACCAGACAGGGACTAAGGGCACAGAGGGCTCATAACACCTCTGTAAATGACAGTATCCATGACCTACCAGGTGCCATACGTAATTACACTGAGGTCATTGACAGACGTTGGGGTGAGAAATTGGATGTCCTCCACAATGTCATGTCCATGTGTCAGGACAGTGCGGGATGGTTGAGACGTCAACGTGGACGTATGCCAGCAACATCAGCAGCGGGGAGGTCGCCGTGGATGTCCAGCAAGTCACAGCCGCTCCCGTAGTGCCAGTACCAGCCCCAGCAATGTTGGGGGGGCTGTCCATAGACCGTCCTAGAAGACCATGTGCATGTGGCTCTGGCCAGTCCCAGCAGGGACCTGGATCCAGTGGACATATGTCAACCTCTTCGGATAGTACCCAGTCTGGATTAGTACCTGATACTGTTTGTAGCACCCCTGCCAGGCACAGGTTCCGTATCCATGGCCAGAGTTGGTGATCTGTAAAGCCTGCCAGGTACAGTCTGTAGCTGTCTCACAAATCTCTGTATATGGCAGCCACATGGTGGAACTGTGTGCATGCAGACACATACACATAAACCAGAAACCTAGGGCAAAGACATACCCGCACACATTACATCAACATTGGCCCATAACAGTACTCATGGCCCTCACACACACACTCACACACACATGTTGATTGTATGGCTCAGTGTAGGCCTCTGGCAAACCAACAACACACTCTGTGCATATGATGAAACCTGTGCCACCTCCTGTCATCTGTAACATTGATGCAGAAACAGGCTAACATGGTGCTGATGCACAGGGTGACTTTAATAAAGTATAGCAATGGTTGAATGTGTAGCATGTTGTCAGCAGTAAAGTGTAATGATATCCTTGAAGGTGAAGCTGAGCAGGCATGATGCATTAAAGCTGTAATTAGCAATGTTGTATTGTTTCCACCAGTGTTTATTCCAACTGTGTTTTGTTTGCCCACGTGCCACTTGGCTGATGTGTGTAGTTGTGACAGCATGCGTTATACAGTGGAGAGTAATTGTGGGGTGTGTGCAACACAGGTCTGCAGGTGCACATTTGTGAACATGGTGGAGGTGCACTGTCTGCATGTACATGCATATTGGACAGATGGGCAGGGTAACATGCCCTGTATTGGCCAGTATTAACACTCCATACTTTCTATTAGTGGCCAGTATGCATTGTACTACACACATTTTGGAACTTGAGTACGCATGTGTGTGTATGACATGGGTTGACACTGTGCTGTGAGTGATGCTGTTGTTGCTATCTGTCATTGGTTTGCATTACTAAGGTTAACACTGTCCCAGCTGCATAATCCTTTATTAATGCACACTGTTCACCTACAGGGTTGCATGGACCATGCTATCATAAACACAAGAAATTCTCACTTATACAGTAAAAGTGCATTAGTCTCATGGACCCCTGCCATGAACTAAATATATAATAGAAAGTGTGAAGTTGTATCAAAAGAGTTACATACCAAAAAGGGATAACCTCTCTGATCAGTATCATTGGGAAAATACAATCCCTCAATAAACATACAAGGCAAGCTTCAAAATACAAAATGTCAAGGATTCCAAAGACAACACTAAACCTTTCTTCAGTGTTGTTCATAATCTACAGGTGAAATCTCAGACTGGGTCACAGTTAATGTAAATGGTCACAAAGTGCCCTTATCTGACTGACATTACCAATTCCTTGTCAGACAGTTTGAATGCGGATTTCACCATCCTGTCATTACACAAAGGCCACATTTCCAGACCTGAAGAATGTAAAACCTGATGACTCACAGACACTCTAGTTAAAACATCTCTTTAACAAAGTACACACCACAGTGGCAATGGTAATGGACAGTGTCCCTGGCTGTGTCATACACAAGCTGACATATGAAGTCACCACTCACCTAAACGCTCTGTCGAGATGCAGCCTCTATACAGGTTACATACTTGTGGCATGACACACGGTAATGGTGTTCACAGTCCACAAGGGTTGAGCTACAACGTCTTCTTCTTCTCCTTTTGGATGCTCCCATTAGGGGTCGCCACAGTACATCATTTCTTCCTGGCCTCTGCATCTTGCGCTATCAAACCATCCACCTGCATGTCCTCTCTCACCACAGCCATAAACCTCATCTTAGGCATTCCTCTTTTCCTGTTACCTGGCGGCTTCATCCTTAGCATCTATTTCACAATATACTCTGCATCCCTCCTCAGCACATGTACAAACCAACTTAATCCTGCCTATCTGGCATGGTCTACTAACCTTCAAACCTGGCCTGACCCTCTAATATACTTATTCGTAAATCTGTCCACCCTCGTCACACCCAGTGCAAATGTTAACATAAATTGATTAAGGGTAAAACTACAACAGGTCCTGGAAACTCTCACCCTATAAGCCAGACCAATGTTATCTGGAAGGCTATGGAGCACAGCATTATGGAACTCATTAACAGAGACATTATGAACCTGCAAACACTGCACCATACCCACTTAGGTTCTCTAAAGGCCAGATCATGGCTCCTACACCTAGTAGACTTCAAGCCAGTCAACAAGGCTATAGGTGAGGGAGGAGAGGTCAACACAGCCAAGCTCTAGCTCACCAGCAAATCATATCCATCCCACATACTGGTATTAGACATAACCTCAACAGACTGACCATAAACAATTGTTAGATGATGGCTTGACAACTGACGCACAGATGTAGCACACACAGTAACATATGCAGCCTCCATGTACTATTCTATGCCAGTAACAAGTGGTATTCACCTGCACTCAGTCCTGGGACCACTCCTGTTTGGCATATAGCTTTCTTAGGTACAAGCAAACACAGTAGGGATATGTCTATCCACGTTTGATAAAAATGCATACTGTGGGCTATACTTTATTCTCCAGATGACACACACATCCTCCAAAAGGGTATCATACAGATAGATACCTGGTGCCAAGCTCATGCTGTAAAGCTATAAACCTAAGAAAGCATAGTTATTCACTTTTAGAAAACAAAGTATCCCCAGAGTACCACATAGGTAGTAGCCCCCAAAATGTGGAACAGGTACTAATGTATACATAGAGCCATGTGTTAAGTCATCTCTCCTTTGATAATCACATTACCAAAGGGTTTTGGAAATCCCTCTGTGGAGCACATAAGCAATAAAGGGTTTGCATGCAGATCCACAGAGGTTGTTGCACACCTATGATTAGTCATCTTTGCCAGACTTTGCTTGCTTTGGAACAGGTTTCAAATATACCTCAAGCATAAACCCTCACTCACACTCTTCAATAGAAACCGTGATGAGTGGATGTAAAACGGAAGCCGTAGCCCAGGAATCACTGCAATGGCTAAGCTTGCCACAAGCATACAGAAGTGACCTAAGGTCTGGAAAGTGCCAGCACGCTCTGGAAAAGATAACACATGCATTCATGGAGAAAGCAGAGTACCCACCTATGAAATACTTGAGGTCACATGTATGTATATGGATTTGCCCCACAGCTACCTTACATGTGTAATGCACATACAGTTGTCATTGTGATATGTCATACACTAGAAAAATCAAAACCCACGACACATTGGCCAACGGTGTCACAAACCTGGAGCACAGACACACACAGTCAGCAAGTGCAAGATTCAAACTCTTTCCTAACTACATTATGATACTACAGCAGTATGCATTTACACAACGTGCTATACACATTAGTGGGATTTCACCTTTCCACAGGTATATTTGTAGGATGGTGACATCATCAGACTTGACAAAGATGAGTATGCCACTTTTAAGGTGTGTGAGTAGTCTCCAAAAAGGTTGCGCTCCTCCCCAGGGAGACACACACACTCAAACACACAGTTGGCAAGTGCAGGATTCAAACCCTACTTAATTACATTATGATATTACAACAGTACACATTTACACAACATGCTATACACATTACTGGGATTTCACCTTTCCACAGGTAAATTTGTAGGATGGTGACATCATTGGACTTGACAAAGATGAGTATACCACCTCTAAGGTGTTTGAGTAGTCTCTAAAAAGGTTGTTCCTCCACAAGGAAACACACACAGTTGGCAAGTGCAGGATTCAAACCCCTACCTAACTACACTATGATACTACAGCAGTTTGCTTTTCCCCAGGGAAATGCACACAGTTGACAAGTGCAGGATTCAAACTCCTACCTAATTACATTATGATATTACAGCAGTACGCATTTACACGACATACTATACACGTTACTCAAGTTTTACCTTTCCACAGGTACATTTGTAGGATGGTGATATCATAGGACTTGACAAAGATGAGTATACCACTTTTAAGGTGTGTGAGTAGTCTCCAAAAAGGTTGCTTTTCCCAGGGAGACACACACACTCAGATGACAAGTGCAGGATTCAAACCCCTACATAACAGCATTATGATATTACAACAGTACGCATTTACATACACGATGCACTATACACATTACTAGGAGTTTACCTTTCCACAGGTATATTTGTAGGATGGTGACATCATTGGACTTGACAAAGATGAGTATACCACTTCTAAGGTGTTTGAGTAGTCTCCAAAAAGGTTGCTCCTTCCGAGGGAGACACACACACACACACAGTTGGCAAGTGCAGGATTCAAACCCCTATCAAACTACATTATGACACTATAGCAGTATGCATTTACACAACACACTATACACATTACTGGGATTTCACCTTTCCACAGGTATATTTGTAGGATGGTGACATCATCGGGCTTGACAAAGATGAGTATACCACTTTTAAGGTGTTTGTGTAGTCTCCAAAAAGGTTGTTCCTCCCCAGGGAGACACACACACACACACACACACACACACACACACACACACACACACACACACACACACACAGTTGGCAAGTGTGGTGTTCTTAATCCAAACTAAGTACGTCTTTACACTTTAGCAAGCAATATGAAGTTACAGGGTACAATACAGACATTACTTGCTGACAGTTTGCACAAGGGTTTTTTTCACATTTGCTAACTTCAGCAGGCTTATCATACTAGGTGTATTGTGAGTGCATTGTATACATAGGCCATGACCATATCATATATGGGTTGATGCACCACATGCTGGCACACACAGGGTCAAACCTTGAGTAGAATCTTACCTTCACCTACATGATACTGCAATATAACAGAAAGATGATAAACTTCAACAATTGGCTGAGCTTCTGGTGTCATTCAAAGGGGATCCAGTCTCTGTCTGCCTGTGATGACATGATAGACAAGTCTTGTTGGTTCACTAGAGATGGTTTGCACCTGTCTCCCCTATGCTTCTGAATACAGGCCAAGGCTCGTGCTGTCCCCATATTGCCTTTTTTAGGCAAGGCTCAAAGGTTCATAGGTTCATAGGTAGGTACTAGTCTATCAGCCCTGGGGTCTATACAATGTCAGCCAAAAAGGTACCCTGGCTTTTGCCACCCAAGAAATTTATTTTCCTGTGCCACTGTCGTGCAGAGACACAGAAGTGATCCCCAGGGTGAATTTCCTATTTCCCATCCAATAATCAAGATTTTCCTTGAAGAGTGCTAATGAGGAGCTTTGTTTGATATAGATAGGTAGTTTATTCTGGAGTATGTGAAGTCTGTGGGACAGGAATCTATCCCTCCGGCATGTTCTGTTTATTGTGGTGACAAGGTTTAGGTCCCTAGAGCGTGTAGGTTCATAGGTTCATAGGTAGGTACTAGGCTATTTGCCCAAGGGCATTTATAAGCCTAGCCAGAATGTGTTGGCTTTCACGTCCCTTTTAAATTAGTTTCCTGGGCCTCTGTCTAGCTGGGCCACTGAAGTGATCCCAGGGGTAAATTTACAATTTCACATCCACTCATCAAGATTCCTCTTGAAGAGAGTCTGCAAGGGGCTCTGCCTAACATCAACTGGGATTCTATTCCAGAGTGAGGGAAGTCTCTGGGACAGGAATCTATCCCTCCAGCACATCCTGTTTATTGTTTTGCTGAGGTTTAATTCACTGGAGCGTGTGGCTCTAAGAGATTTGTTTTACTTGAGGTGGAGCATGTCCATTAATTCTGGGTTGGACATGGCCTTATATGTCAGGCATAGATCAGCTCTGAGCAGGCAGTAAGCAGCCGAGTAGAGCTGGAGTTTCTTTAGTCGAGCTGCATAGGGCATCTCTTTGAAGCCCATGATCCTCTTGGTGAAGTACTTCTGGGGTCTTACCAGCTGTTGCATGTGCCAATTAAGGTACATACCAAATGGGGAATTGTACTCTATTATGAGCCTAATGAGTGATGCGTAGAGGGGCACAATGACCTCTCTTGATCTAGAGGTGAACCCTTTCATGATTAGGTGGGCTACATAGAAAGAATATCTAACCACTTTGCCAATGTGATTATCAAAGGAGAGGTTACTATCTACCTGGGTCCTCAGGTCCCTAATTACATTTTCCGTACCTAGTGGATTACCACCTATGTGGTAATTCGTGGGCAGTTTGTTTTTTCCAAAGGGGATGACTATGCATTTTTTGGCATTCAGCTTCAGGCCATGGTTTTGACACCAGGTGTCTGTCTCTGTAAGACCCTTCTGGAGGATGTCTGTGTTAGCCAGAGAGTCGATTATGGCCCCCAGTTTACAGTTATCTGGGAACTTGGTCAGCCATAGTCCTCCCATGCTTGCCTGTACCTCAGAGAAGTATATACTGAACAGGAGGGTTCCCAGGACCGAGACCTGTGGGATGCCACTTGTGACTGGTTTAGAGTCGAACATGGCACCTGCAACTCTGACCATGTGTGTTCTATCTGTGAGCCAGTTGGCCACCCATCTCGTTGCACAGGGGTTAATGTTCAAGCTGGTAAGCTTGTCTATGATGCCAGAGTGGGGAATGGTGTCAAAGGCCTTACTGAGGTCCAGGTAGGCTGTGTGGACTACTTTCCCTTCATCTATGGCCTTGGTAACTGTTTCAAAGAAGTCAACTAGGTTTAGGAGGCAGGATCTGCCTTTAACAAAGCCAAATTGGGTAGGGTCCAGTATTTGGAGGTTCCCAATGTCACTGTTTATGAGTTCCATGATAATTCACTCCATAGCTTTGCAGACCAGGCTGGTCAGGCTTATAGCGTGATAGTTCCCAGGTTCTGTTGTGGCACCACCTTTGTGGAGCAGGATGACTGTTGCTGTACGCCATTCTTTGGGTACATAGCCTGTGGTAAGGTTGAGTCTGAACAGTGAGTGTAGGTGAGGGTTTAGTTCGTTTTGGAGCTCATGTAAGACGCAGCCTGGGACACCATCCAGTCCCACTGATGCTGTGTTCTTAGCTTTGGAGAGGGCTGTTTTTACCTGCATGTCCATGAAGTCTGGGTCTCTGCATTCTTCTGGGATGGACACGGGCCCTTTTGGGGGTGAGGGGGGGGGGTGAAGTTGCACTGAACTTGTCCACCAGGATGTTGGCAATGTCAGTTGGTTCAGTGTATTTTTTGCCATTTTGCAGTAGCTGAAAGCATATCTGAGAGTTGCTACCTAAATGTTTGATATAGCTACAGAAGGCTTTGTGGTTATCTTTAGATTCCTTGGCAATGTTTCTTTAGAAATTGGACTTGGATTATTTTATGAGTGATCGTAGTTTCTTGCTAATAATGATCAGTGATGCCTTTCCTTTTTGGAATTTTGCTCTATCATGTGTTAGTTTCCTCCTTCTGTTGTACAGCTTATTTATGGGCAAGGACCACCAGATTGGTTTCTTCTTTTTGCAGGAGTGAGTCTTGGTTTTAATTGGGATGGCTCGATCCATGCATCCCTATAGATGCTCATATAATGCACTTGTAAAGGATTCTGCAGATTGGATAGCATTATCCTGTAGCAACGGGGCTTTGAAACTTTCAACTTCAGTCTTGAGAAGTGTGAAGTTTTCTTTTGAAAAGTTTTTCACAGTGGTTTTGTTGACTGGGGGGTCTGGATGTGGATGTCCAGTGTGATTACTTCATGATTTGATATTACCAGCGAGGGGTTTACCTCTGGAGTGGAACACTGATCCCCCATGTTGGTGATGATCAGGTCCAGTATGTTGTCACCTCTAGTGTGCATGGTGACCAGCTGTTCCAGGCCATTTGAGTTTATAAACTCTAGGAAGCATTGGGCAAAGGACTTTGCACTCGAGTAATTCTCCCAGTCAATGTTTGGGTAGTTGAAATCTCCTCATATCATGGTGTTTGGTAGGACCTTTATATTTCCCACTGTTCTCAGGAATACTGAGTGAGGGTCCTGAGACAAGGTATGTGATCTGCAGCAGGCTACAATCTGATAAGCAGCTTTGCCCAATGTTAGTTGCATTTGCATGGTCTCCAAGGCCTCGTGCAGTGCCACTAACCTGGAGGTGTGGGTATCCTTTATGAAAATGGATACACCCCCTCCTTTTGTATTTCAGTCTGGATTTTGGGGCCGATGCTCAGAGGGATTGGGATTTCTTTAAGTGGAGCATGTCCAACAGCTCTGTGTTTGGCATAGCTTTGTATGTTAGGCAGAGATCACCTCTGAGTAGGCGATATGTGACAGAGTAAAGCTGTAGTGTTTTGAGATGGTCTGTGTATGGCATGTATTTGAGGCCACTAATCCTCTTTGTGAGGTACTTCTGCAGGCTTTCCAGTTGTTGTAGATGTCTTGTGAGGTACATAGTAAGAGGGGAATTGTACTCTATAATGGATCTAATCAGTGATGAGTAGAGGGGAACAATGACCTCTTTTATTCTGCATGAGACACCTTTTGTGATGAGGTGTGCCACGTAGAAGGATTTCCTGACTACTGTGGCAATGTGATTATCAAAGGAGAGTCTACTGTCCAACTGTGTCTCAAGGTCTCTTATCACACTTTCGGTGTTAAGTATACTACCACCTATGTTGTAGTTCATGGGGACAGTGTTTTTACCAAAGGGGATGACAATGCACTTTTTGGCATTGAGCTTGAGGCCATGGCTTTGACATCAGGCATCTGTCTCAGTGAGGCCCTTTTGTAGGATGTCCACATTGTTAGTAGTCTCGATTATGGCTCCTAGTTTGCAGTCATCTGGGAACTTCATTGGCCAGAGACCTTCCATGTTAACCTGTACTTCAGGGAAGTAGATACCAAACAGGACAGGACCCAGGACTGAACCCTGTGGTACTCCACTTGTCACTGGTCTGAAGTCGGACGTGGAGTCTGCTACTTTCACAGTGTGGGTTGTGTCAGTGAGCCAGTTGGCAACCCATCTTGTGACATAGGGATTTATACCTAGTTTAGTGGGTTTATCCATAATTCCAGAGTTGGGGATGGTGTCAAAAGCCGTGGCAAGATCTAGATAGGCTGTGTGAACCACCTTACCCTTGACTACGGCTTTGGTGACTGCTTCAAAGAAGTCTATCAGGTTTAGGAGACATGATCTGCCTTTTACAAACCCAAAATGGTTGTGGTCCAGAGTTTGGAGATTACCAATGTCTTTGTTTATAAGTTCCATGATGATACATTCCATAGCCTTGCAGACCAAGCTCATCAGGCTAATGGGGCGCTAGTTCCCAGGGTCCGTGGTGGCTCCCCCCTTGTGTAGTGGGATAACCATCGCTGTGTGCCATTCAGCAGGTACAAAGCCTGAGGTGAGGCTATGATTGAACATGGTACATTGGTGTGGTGCCAGTTCGTTCTGTAGTTTGTGTAGAACGCAGCCTGGGATGTAATCTGGTCCCATGGATGCTGTGTTCCTGGCTTTGGAGAGTGGTTTTTGCCTGTGCAGCCATGATGACAGCAACTTTCCATTCTTCTGGTATAGAGATGTGCTTTTTCATGGGTGAGAGGGGGGTAAAGTTAGCACTGATCCTATCTGCCAGGCTGTTGGCAATATCAGTTGGGTTTGTATATTTAGTGCCATTGTGTAACTCAGAGCAGATCTGAGTGTTGCCATTGAGATTCTTGACATAGCTATAGAATGCTTTGTGGCTGTCTTTAGAATCAGTGTCAACTTTGTTTTCATAACTGGCTTTGGAGGATTTTATCAGGGATCGCAGCTTTTTCCTGAGGCTGACCAGGGAGCTCCTCCAGTCATGGGATTTTACCCTCTCTTGCAACAGTTTCTTCCTTCTGTTGTGCAGTTTGTTTATGGCAGGGGAACACCAGATTGGCTTCCTTTTCTTGGAGGCTAGCGTCTTGGTTCTGTTTGGGATAGCATGATGCATACACACATGTAAGTGCTTATAAAGTGCAATTGTGAAGGATTCAGTAGTCATAACAGTATTGTCCATCTGCATGGGTGTCCTGAGGTTCAGCACTTCTGTCTTAAGAAGCATGAAGTTTGCTTTGGAGACATTTTTTAACATGGTTTCCTTAATGGGGGGTGGGCCAGAATGTGGATATGTAGGGTAATTAGCTTATGCTCAGATGGGACCAATGAGGCGTTGACTTCAAGTGTGGAACACTGGTCACTCAGGACAAACCAAACCCCATAACCAACACAAATAACCACAAAGTTAGCTAAATGCTACTCATTGCCAGAAGTCTCAGCCTCCAGATGCACACTCGAGACACATCTCAGTATGGAGAATATTGATATCTGTGCAGTAACAGAAACCTAGTTCAAGGCTCCAGAGAGCACACCAGCACTACCAGGATACTACTCATTCCATACCTTCCAGCATCAGGACCTGGATCATAGCACATAGGGTGGGGATGTATCCATATTCATCAAGGATACCTACACCTCTCTCTACATGTTCTGTACAGGATATGTACCCATAGAATGTTGCACAGCAACATTCTTCACACTCCACAGGGGTGGGGCCACAAAAAACCCTTGGCATTCATGCTCTATGAGCCTGACGAGTCTGATCTTTAAGGCAATGCAGCCAATCATAATGGAAGTCAACAATAAAGAGATTGTGAACCTTCACACAGTTGAGCACACCCAGTTTGGCTTCATCATATGCAGATCACGCCTCCTGAACTAGGTGGATTTCTTTGAGACCGTTACCCAGGCTACAGATGATTGAAATGAGCTCAACACAGCCTACCTATACCTCACTACAGCCTTTCACACCATTCCCCAGTCAGGTATCATAGATGAACTCACCAACCTGGGCATGAATCCATACATCACAAGATGGATTGCAAACTGGCTCACAGATAGATTCCACAAATTAAGAGTTGCTGGCTACATGTCACACTCTACACCGGTAACAGCTGATGGCCCCCAGGGTTCAGTCCTGGGGGTCCCTCCTGTTTGGTATAGACATCTCAAATGTACATGCCAACACAGAAGGGTTGTGGTTGACTAAGTTTGCTGGGAACTGTAAAGTGTTTGCCATAATAGATTCCCCAGATGACACAAATATTCTCCAGAAGGGACTCTATGAGACAGATGTGTGGTGTCAGAATCATGGCCTCAAGCTCAGTGTGGAGGAATGCATAGTGATCCCCTTTGGTGAAAACAAAGTACACACAAACTACCACATAGGTGTTACCCCCTTAAAACTGACAAGGTAATAAGGGATCTGGGGACACAAGTAGATAGTCATCTTTCCTTTGACAACCATGTTGCCAAAGTGATTGGGAAATCCTATGTGGCCCACCTAATCAACAAAGGGTTTGCATCAGGATCCGAAGAGGTAGTGGTGGCCCTCTACTCTTAAGCCATCAGACCCATCAATGAGTACAATGCACTGTTTTGGATGTACTCGACTATGCATATCCAGCAGCTGTAGAGACCACAGAGGTACCTCACCAATTGGATTACTGGCCTCAAACAGTTTTGTTATGCAACACAACTGGTAAAACTAAATCTGTTCTTCATTGTGTACCGCCTACTCAGAGGCACACTCTGCCTATCATACAGAGCCATGTCCAACACATAGCTACTGAGCATGCTCCATCTACAGATAACAAAACTGAGTCTCCCTACACACTACAGGGATATGAACCTCATCACAACAATGAATACAACATGCTGGTGGGATAGAGTACCATCCCAGACACTTGCCTTACTGTGGAACAGAGTCCCACTGTACATCAGACAGAGCCCCTCGCTGACACTCTTCAATAGGAACCTTGATGAGTGGATGGGAAACAGACAATTCACATCAGCCATCACATCAGCAGCCCCACTAGAAAGGGGCTTAGGGTACTAACTATTAGAACGAGGGCTTGGGAGATTACCCAATGGGGTGGTGAAAGCTGCACAACTTACCTAGGCTAACATATGCCTTATTGAAGATAGGTTCATAGGTATGTAACAGACTATGTGACAGGTACATGTCTACAGATAGTAAATGTGTACTTTATTGTACCGTCATGTTGTACAGTGGGCACATTGACCACATACACTGTAATGCTTACAGATACTGGTGGCTGTTATGTACACTGGATGAGATGTGCACCCCATGTCTTTTGTGCCATTGGGATGTTTGCTGGGTGGGACAGTCCTGGATGGCTCCCTGTCATGGTCACCCTCTTACACACATCTCTGCCCATCCATCATTGGCTTATTATACTGTGTTCCCCCTACATATATATATATATATATATATATATATATATAGGTAGGTAATAGGCTATCTGCCTGAAGGCATATATTAGTATGGCCAGAGTGTGCAGCTATCACCACCCATGGAGTTACTTCCCTAGGCCTCTGTGTAGTAGAGCTGATGAAGTGATCCATGGTGTGACAGTTCAGTTTCACATACACTCATCAAGGCTCCTCTGGAAGAGTGTCAGTGAAGGACTCAGCTTAATGTAGGTTGGAAGGGAGCCTGTTCCAAAGAAAGGGAAGTCTGTGAGTTATTAATGTATCCCTCCAACATGTTCTATTTATTGTTGTGATGATGATATCCCTAGAGCATGTAGTACAGTGAGCTTGGGATTACTTCAGATAGCACATGTACATCCATTCTGCATTGGACATGGGCCTGTCTGTTGGGCAGAGATCACCTGAGTAGACAGTATGCAACAGAGTACAGATTGAGTTAAATTCAGTCTTGTTGCATGGGGCAACTGTTTGTGGCCAGTAATGTTCTTGTTGAGGTACATCAGTAGTCTTTCCAGCTGCTGAAGGTGCCTAGTCAGATTCATTGCAAGTGTGTTGTGGTACTCTATGATGGGTCTGATGACTGATGAGTAGAGGGAACCTCCTTTGACCTACATGCAAAGACCTTGGCAGTTTGTGGGAACATATAGCATGATTTTCTAACCACTTTGTGAATGTGTTTCTGGAAGTAGTGATGACTATCTAAATGTGTCCATACATCCCTTATTATTACCTCCATATTTAGGGTGTTGACACCTATGTGGTATTTGTATGACTGTAGCTCGAGCCCATAAGTTTGACACCACATCTGTCTGACTGAGACCCTTTTTAAGGATGTCTCTGTTGTCCCAAACATTAATTATGACAACCTTTTTGCAGTCATTCACAAACCTTGCTAAACATATCCCTCTTGTTTGACTGTATTTCTGAAAAGTATACACCAGACAGGAGGGGTCCCAGGACTGAGCCATGGGGGACAGCAGTTGTTACCAGCTTGAACAGGAGACCACAATTCTTACATTGTGGGATCTATCTGTGCCCCAGTTGGCAATCCATCAGATGACATATGTGTTTATGCACAGGTTGTTGATTTTGTGGATACAAAATGTGTGTAGGATGTTGGAAAAGGGCTTTTCAAAGTCTATGTAGGCCATGTGTAGCTCATTTCATTGATGCATGTCATGGGTGACTGCCTTGAAAACTGTCTAGCAGGTTTAGGAACCATGATCTGCCCTTGACCAAACCAAAATGGGTAGGGTTGGGTGTTTGTAGGTTCTCAATAGCTCTGTTTATGAGTTCCATAATAATGGACTCCATGGCCTTGCACATCAGGCTTATTAGGCTTGTAAGACAGTAGTACCCATGATCTGTTGTGCACCAACACTCGTGGAGTGTGCCAAATGTTGCTGTAACCCATTCAACAGTTTCATATCCTGTACAGACGGTGAGTCTCAACAGACTGTTCAGGTGCAGGGTCTGTTTGTTTTGGAGTTCACATATGACAAAGCCAGGGAAACCATGTTATCCCATAAACGCCGTGTTTTTAGGTTTGGAAAGAGCTGTTTAACCACTGTATATGTGATTTCTGGGTTTTCACAACCTCCAGGTATGATAATGGGCCCTTTTGTCAGTGAGAAGGGGGTAAATATGTATGAACCTGTCTGACAAGATGTTGGCAATGCCAGTCATGTACATGTATTCATTTACAGTTTGCACTGACTCAGAACATTTATGAGTTTACATTGATATTTATGACACAGCGAAAAAAAGTTTCATGGTTCTCTATGGACTCTTTGACAATGGCTTGGATAATGTTAGGAGTGCTCATTGTTTCTTGATGATACTGATCGGAGAATTATTGATCTTCTTTGGTTTTTCACTTTTGTTGAACAACTTAAGTACTTGGAGTACATAGTTTGATTATGACAGGTGTCCAATATATTATATGGGTCTGTTTTCATATCAGTGTGTGCACAAGGCAGGACTGGTGAATAGTGACAAGTGTCTGGAGTAAGAACTGCAACTGCCAGATATGTGTGGCCCACTGCTGTACTCAGACATGGCCTAAGTGTGTGAGCATGCTCAGTATGACCTTTCAGTATGTTGCTGACTGAAATTTGCTAAATTTGTTTAAGTGTGTGAGCATGCCCAGTATGAGCATATATACTATATGTGTGTGAAAATCAAGTTGTTTTTTACTTCAGGGCTCACCTTTGTGTTGTACATCGACAGGAAGCACAGTGTGCCTGCAGGGCTTCCATGAGTCATTCTACATACAGTGGGGACAGCTATTATTTGTACATTTCTACCCGGGGGGACACATGGTTGTTACTGTGGGTGTACATAGGATGAAGGGTTCACCTGACACTTATACACATTTGCTAGGCCTGCCCTGCTATGTCAGGTACTCCATTTCAGTCTGTACTGTTGCCTATCGTACTGGCTTGAGGCATACTACTGTACTACAGATCTTAGCTTCCAATTGCACATATATTAGTTTGTGACTTCATAGCCTACCCAACCCACATCACACTGCCTGGCCTGCTGTTATCTGTCTGCATAGGCATGGGGGGAGGTTACTCATATGCCTCTTCAGAGGGCATGATACAGCATTTGTTTGTGTTTACGTTGGTCTACATTTATCCTGCTGGCTGTGACTGTTAGGTATGTGACCCCCCCCAACTGGTATGTGTGAGTGAGTTAAGTTGTGTCTGTGCCAATGAAATGCTGTCATGGCTTAGTGGTTCAGTACTGTGACTATAGTGCACAGTATCCTGAGTTCGAGCCCTGTCACTGCTTTTTATTTTCCTACTGGCCAGACCAGACTGCTTAAGGAACAGTAAAGCAGGTGTGAGCGTGTTTACCCGATTTTGCTCAACTTTGCCCGACTTTGCCCAACATTGCTCAACTTTGCCCGACATTGCACTGGTTAGCGTGGTGTGCAGCTATGCGCAATTGAATTTAAATATGCTCAATACTGGTAAAATGTGATTAGCAGTGCTTTATATTGCTTAAAATAGGGCACTCATGCCTCAGGTGGTGCTGCAGGGCTGCCTATGTCAGATGCACATAGTACACTCCCTATACATGTTTCAAAACAGGTAGTGTCAAGTTAGGCATCCCTTTTACTGTATGTGCGAGTCAGAGAGAAGTACCATTTCTAGGGTTCCTACTGAGTCAGTGTATGTGCTATGCGTTGCCTCTTTGCCAAGGCCAGGGCATATTGGGCACGCCTCCTTCTGCCTACTGGGGCAGGCTCACGTTGTTCTTCCTCCGAGTCATGCTGTGCCTGTGCAGGCCTTGGCAATGGTAGGTGGCTGTTTGGCCCTGCCCCATGCTGTTCCTGCGGCAGCTGTTTTCGCAGGATCATTTTGTGTAGCATGGCACATACCATGACAATTTGGGTACATGTAGTGGGTGAGTACTGCAAGGCTCCACCAGATGTGTCCAGGCACCGGAACCGTGACTTGAGCATCCCAAACACACGCTCAGTAATGTTTCTTGTTTGTGTGTGTGCCTCATTATGGAGTACTTGTTCAGGTGTGTGTGCATTTCTGATGGATGTCATCAGCCATGGCTCCAGTGCGTATCCAGCATCCCCCACTAGGTGACCGTCAGGGATGTCCCCATTGGCAAATCTCTGGTACAGCTGCATCAGATGCCAGATGTGGGAATTGTGATAGCTTCCAGGGCAGCCAGCACACACATTCATTATTATGCCCTGGGCATCGCACACGACCTGGAAGTTGATGGAGGGGAAGACCTTGTGGTTGATGTAGACCCTACTGGTGCTTTGATGTGTATGTGTGTGCAGTCTATTGCACCCACTACCTCAGGGTATTGTTCTATTTGGTGGAAAAGACGCATATTGCTGGCCAATGCCTCATGGGAATTGGAGAAATATACGTGCTCACCGACATGTGCTGACATGGCATCCAGGAACTGGTGCAGTACCCTGGATGCTGATGCCTGTGAAATCCCCATCATTTCACCAGTTGGTCTCTAGAAGGTACTTGTAGCTAGTATTCTTAGGCCAACACATACCTTGGTATCCACTGATGTGGGTTCCCCTCTCTTGGTTCTGTGTGTGAGGCGTGGCCGGCACAGCTCAACAATTTGCTGCAGGAGGTCTCTGTTCACCCTATAGCGCTCCACTATCTCCAGCTCATGTAGCCCCTGTTAGGTTACCCTGGGTCTGTACACTCTTCTCCGTCTTCTCACTGTGGGTTGCTCAGCAGCATTCACAACATCACCACCCTTAGCACCTTGCACATGTTGGTTTATGATAGCAAGAGCAGCCCCTAACATTTTGTCTGACTTTAAAGTTTTTAAGCTTTCCCTCTTTGTATACTGCAGTGTTGCAGAGTTCTTTGGAAAAAACAGGGAAGAATGTTGTTTGCAGAGTTTAAAGTGCTGGGCTGGGCTAGTCTGCTGCCTGTGTAATTGGCTGATTCTGATATATTTCACCTGGCAGCTCTGCTAGTTCTCCTTGGTTAACTTCCTACTACTTATTTTCCTTCCGTTTCCCTTTCTGTTTCCACCCAGGGCAGCACCGCACAAACGAGTGCACACACACGCACATGCTGTGTGCATGTTTGCAAGAAATTTCAGATATATTCATGGCGTACGCCTTTGGTTTCTGGTTTTCAAAAAGGACAACTGTAGACACGCCTCTTGCAATCCTGAGCAACTCAGGGCAAACACAAGACCCTGTGCTCCAATAAGCATGCAGCCTTTCTGACACACCCCCCTCATGATGTCACCTATCTTCTACTCTACTACTCACCTACTCTTACACTTACACTCTTGGAACATGGCTCACATGCTGGGGAAAACTGGGATTCACTATCCTTATCCTCATTTGCATAGGATCGCCTACTAATGCTTGGTTACATCTCTCACACTGAGCTTCCCCCCTTAGCAACCAATACTCAGTGGCCATGTTGTCTTCAGCCTGCCATTCACCTGCATGGCAGGATAAGCCTTTTAGTGAAAATTCCTATTTTTGGCTATTTTTTAATTACTTCCTTGTTTTTTTAAGAGCCGCACATTTGCACGGCACTGCACTATGCTTAAACATCGGAGATCGGGAAAAAAATAAATTTTAATAATTTTAAACATTTAAAAATGCCAATGGCCTTATATTTGGCCATTGGCATGCATCCTCAACTGGATGCATCCTTTATTTGGAGCTGTCATAGCTCCGTTTTGCTATTTGCAGAACGGTACTCCGTTACCAACGGAGTACATTTCTGCAGATAACACTACTCTTCCACGGACAGGTTAGTGTTTCCAGGATTGCAAATTTACCTCATTTGCATAGCTTTCAGCAGCAAATAAGGTAATTTGCATACCATGACACTGTCTGTGCAAGACTAGCTTTAGAAGCTCTCATGCACGCCCCTGCCGGCTGTTGCTGGATCGCTCGGCAGACATATTGGCTGTCTGACGTCTTACTCTACAACTCCGTGCAAGCTTTCGTAAATCTGGCCCACCTGCAAGATTCAGCATTCACAGCCATTCCTTATAAAAATAATTATTTGCATAACAGACTCTGAGATGCAGAAAATGGCATTCAATTGCCCGGATATAAAATTCACCTTTTACAAGATGTAAAGCACTATGCCTAAAAGAATAAATGTATACAATACAATGTACTTAAAAGTATAAAACATGTATATAGGTATAAAAGAGTGATACAAGTACACCACTGTTTGTCAGTTGATTGCCTGTTAAATGTAGTAAACATTTGAAGACTCTTGGATCTAATTAAAAGCATATACAAAGGGACTGCACAAAACATTGTGTAATAATGAGACTAGTAACATAGTAACTGCACAAAATGTTAAAAGCTACTGTTTTATGTATGACTACGAATAAATATTTATATATGTTAAAATCTACTGTTTTATATGTGAAAACATTGTTTTGCCTATATGTCTACTTAATATTAAAAGGACTGTGAATGCCTAGCAGTGTGTTTTAAACCCTAGTATTTTTTGTATAAAATTGTATTGCCTACATAGCCAAGGTCATGGCTGAAAAGGGTCCATGGACAAATTCACTTAACCTAATTAACATAAGTAAATAAATGAATGAATGAATAAATAAATAGAGTGCTGCTTTTAGTGCCTAGAGCAGTAGTGCATAACCTTTTTGTGGGGAGGGCCACTACACAAATTCTTAATGCATCTGCGTGCTACCTGAAAACATAGTAAGTCATTACAAGTTAACAATAGGTACAGGCAGGGTTGCCAGATTTCTGATGGGCCAAGTAGGACAAAAAAAAAAGGTCTTTCACATATCAAATGTTTACTACATTTAACAGGCAATCATATAGACCAAAATAAAAAAAAAAAAGAAAAGGTCTTTAATGCGGAACATTGCAGTTCCACATTAAACACAAGTAGCTCCATGTTTGGCGATTTTTGATTGGCCTGTATGCCAATATATGAGCCAATCAAAAAATCTTGCAGCGGACCCTCTTCTGTTCAATGTGGAACATCAGGCAGTTCCGAATTCGCTCCATTTTGTGATTTTTTTTTTTGATTGGCTCATATACCAGCATATGGGCCAATAAAAAAAAACAAAACAAAACGGATGCTGTTTCCCTGGGATTTTAACCAGCAGTGCGGGACTTGGAATCAGGCTGCTGATCCTGGGACAGTTCCGCTCAAACAGGGATATCTAGCAACCCTCGGTACAGGTGACTGGTATTTTTACTTAAGACAGCAGTCATGAAATTCCCTGTTTTCTACATCAACTTTGCATTTAACTTTATTCTGGCTTGCAGCCATGACTTATTACAAACTCTTGCAGAAAGTTACTCCTGTTTACAGACTATAAGTTATAAACAAGAAAGAGTAGTTACTTCCATGGCTAAAATTAGAGGTGTGCACAACTGCAGTCAATTAGGTAAGTAAGCATGTGCTGGAAAGTTTGCATGACTGGAGTAAAGCATAGTATTTTTTCACTTTTTTAAAAATCTTTTGGTTACTCTGTTGGGGCTGGATGGTGTTGTGTGGAGGGCCAGATTTGGCCCCCAGGCCAGACGTTGTGCACCACTGGCCTAGAGTATATAGCAGCACATGGTAATTCATTTGTAAAGGATATGGTTATTTGCAGAAGCAGAAAGACTGAGCATGTACAATCACACCATCTACAGGTGGGGATTCAGCAGGATTTGTCACAGCCTGATAAATTATTCCATTGGCACTCTTCAGATGCCAGGTCAGTACACAGTTGTACACTAAAGGTAGTCATGATCAAATGAAATATAACAGGCAGAGCTTTTAAAAACAATTTCCCAGCAATATGAAACATGTTTGTACACCTGAGAACTGAACCTGTGCATTATAGGAGTAAAAAAGGTCCTTCTGTGCATATCAGCTGTTTTTCTTACTACCAAAACTGTGGAGTTGCATATCATAATAATTAAGTCTTACAGTCATTTTCTTCCTAATGTCCAAAAATGGACTATCCAGAGGTCAACATCTAGATGAATATGCCCAAAAATGTTTCTGTGCCTGTTATATCTGTTTTCATTACAGATTTATTCTGTTACCTCATTTGACTGAACTATTTTCTGTTAGAGCGATTTATCTGTCTCTACATTTTATCTCTTTTGACTGATGTGGTCCCAGAAGAATTGTGATTTATCTGCCTGAATAGATGTTATAGTCAGAATACTGGTTAACTGATTGCGTTTCCATTTTACTTCGGTACTGATGGACTGTAAAAAATATTATAAATTCACACCTGCAACTTTTTTCCCTTCCTGATACTCATACTGAACATTAGAATTCATGTAATACTGGCATGAAAATTTTCAAAATTACAGGTTACCTCTGTAAATGGGCTGTAGTCAGCAGATGCTAATGTGATCAACAAAATAATAACATATGTTTACAATAATTATATGTGTGTGTGTGTGTGTGTGTGTGTGTGTGTGTGTGTGTGTGTGTGTGTATATATTTATATAAACGTATATATATATATATATATATATATATATATATATACATATATATATATATATATATATATATATATATTTATATATATATATATACACATATATATATATTTATATATTTATTTTATTTTATATATTTTATTTTACATTAGTTGACCGGGATAGTCCGACTGGATACATATCCATTTTCAGCGGAGCCCCGGGGAGAAAAGCTCCAAACATACAAATAAAAACATGAATACATATTAAGAGTTTTACAACGTAACAGGGGAAAAAGCTCCAAATGAGCAGACAACAAAACATACCAAGCAACAGTTAAATGAAAAGCAGATTTTTCAAGAAGCAAGGTGTGTCCCTCAAGAGGGATTCATAATTTAACAGCATGTCATAGAATGTATAAGTTAATTAACAGGTGGATTACAGCAACACTATATTACAAAGAAATGTACAGATTGCCATTGGAAGCATTTGTGAGCAAGAGGCTAGTAGCACTGCTTTATTGCTGTTGACAGTTAGGGAGTTGCTGCTGCTGTTGAGTTATTAGGGAGTTATGAGGATTAATCAGGGTTGGAACATGGACAGAGCCAGTGCATTTTATAATAATGTTTGAGGCCATTTTTGAAGAGGCATAGAGAGGGTTCCAGGGTAATGTTTGCTGGAAGTGAGTTCCAAGTTTTCCCAATGGAGATGGCAAATAGGGAGTCGTCAGCTGAGTTATTAGCTTTCAGTGTTTGAACTAACAGCTTGTTGGATGAGCGTAATGATCTGGAGTTACAGTATGGTTTTAAGATATTTTTAAGGGTGGGGGTGTTTTCTGGTAGGTTGAGAATATTGTGTGCTACTATTAGCTGGTTTAACTGTATTAAACTTGGCAGTTCCTGTATTAAACTTGGCAGTTCTTGCCACCCTAGGAGTTTGAGGTTGTGGCAGTGATGTGTCCTGTATGTTGATCCAGTTGCGAACCTGGCAATATGGTGGTAGCAGTGAGGGAGTTTAGAAAGTTCTGATTTGTTTAGGTTACAGAGTATAGGGGAAGCATATAGAAGGGTAGAGAGGAGAAGAGAGTGGGTGATAGCGATTCTAGCTGTAGGGGTTAGAAAAGGTTTATTTCTGTATAGTGAGCCGAGCTTTTTGTTAATGGTTTTGATAGTCTTATTGATGTGTAGGTCGAATTTGAGATTATTGTCTACTATTACCCCTAAGAGCTTGGTTTGAATATCTGGCAAAATAGAGGTGCCATTGTTTGATGTTATAGTAAAGGAAAGTGGGGGGGGTCTGCAGGTGGGGGTAAAGAGTAACAGTTTGGTCTTATTGGGATTCAACAGAAGACGATGATTAGAGAGCCACTTTTCAACTGTGTTGAATGTGCTCTGGGTTAGGGTTTGCAGGGCTGTTGGGGAGGAGGCTGAGCAGATCAGGGTGGAGTCATCTGCAGGATGCATCTGGGATGGCAATGGGTAGGTTATTGATAAAGATGGAAAAGAGTAGAGGACCTAAAATGGAGCCCTGAGGAACTCCAAGAGTGAGAAGTAATACAGTGAATAGTTTGCCCTGCCAAAGTACGGCTTGTTGTCTGTCATTCAGATAGGAATGGAACCACTGTATAGTATGGTTGTCCAGGGAAATAGATTTCAGACAGTGGATGAGCAATTGGTGATTGACCATATCAAAGGCCTTTGAAAGGTCTAGAAAGAGGGCTGATGACAGCAAGTTATTATTTCTGTTTAGATTTATGGCATTAGTGAAGCAAAGGAGAGCTGAGGTAGTGCTATGATGTGGCCTAAAGCCATGCTGAGAGACGGCCAGTATCTGGTTCTGTACGAGAGGGTACATAATTTGTTTGTGGACGCACTTTTCCATTATTTTGGCCAGTGGTGAAAGAATGGCGATAGGTCTGTAATTGGATAATTCTGTGGAACTTCCACCCTTGTGAAGTGGGATAACATGGGATATTTTCCAGATGGAGGGGATAGAGCCAAGAGTTAGGAACCTGTTGATCAGGATAGATATGGGAAATGCTATGACATCAGCAGCTATGTTTAAGAACTTAGCTGGGAGCATGTCAGCAGATAGGGTGGTGGGTTTCAGTTTTTTGATTAGTGACTGAATCTGAGTGGTAGAGACAGGTTGGAAGTTGAAGGGGTGGTGAGTAGTGGGTATGATAGTGGAGGAGCTAGTCCAGGGTGTCTTAGTGGTGGAGTTAGAGTGTATCAGAATGAGTTGGTTAGTGAGAGACTGGATTGTTTCAGTGAATAAATTATTAATTGTTTCAGTGAAGAAATTATTAAAGGCACTAGCTCTGTTCTCTGGTGTTTTTTTTGTGTAATTTGTTGGGATTGGAATGGTAGATTGTCCTGGATGAAGAATGTGGTTAATACCTGCCCAGAACTTTTGGGGATTGTTTTGATGCTTCTGCTGCAGGTTTTGGTAGTAGCTTTTTTTGTCTAGTTGAATGGGTTTTTTTGTGTCATTTCTAAGTTGGCGGTATTTTAGTTGGTCGAGAGGGGCTTTAGTTACTCGCCAGATGGCCCAGGGCTTATTTCTAAGTTTGATTTTTAGTTTGGTTTCCTTAGTGAGCCATGGTGCTGAATTTGTTCTAGTTTTAATATTATGAGATGGGGCATGGGAGTCTAGGATGTTTAGGGATTTACTATTAAAATAAGCCACTGCATCTTCCAATGGTAAACGTTTTAGGATTGCCCAATTGACTGATTTAAGTTCATTTTGGAAATTTACAGGACTGAAGTTTTTGGTATTTCTAACTGTTCTATAGGTAGGCTGGTGGGAGTTCTCACCCTTATCCCTATTAATGTAAGTTAGAGAGTGATCACTTAGGTCATCGGGGAGGGTTCCAGCTTTATACAAGTGGTGATGATTATTGATAAAAATCCAATCAAGAATACATTCTCTGTTATTAGGTTTGCTGATCCTGGTAGGAGCGGTTATAGTTTGTCTGAACCCAAAGGGATTTATGTGGGTGACAGGGGACTCAGCTGCACGGGTGGTCCAGTCAATGTTGAAGTCATCAAGCACAATGGTTTCTTGGGGGTGGTTAGTGGATAACCATTGGAGGATATCTTCCAGGGAGATTATATTGTTCCCTGGGGGAATGTAGATACAGACAATGTTTATGCATTTGTTGTGGTTAATTTGAAGTTTAGTTATAAGGATTTCAGCATTATTAAATGGGGGTGGCTGTATGCAGTCTCTATTAACACTTAGTGTGTTTTTATAGAGAACTGCTATTCCCCCTCCCTTTTTAGAAGCTCGGTCTAATCGGTGAATATTATACCCTGGTGTTAATATCTCATCATCAGCAGTAGCAGGTTTTAGCCAGGTTTCTGTGAGACACATTATATCTGGGGAATGGACTGCTAATAGGGCATGTAGGTCATGTATTTTGTTGTTTATGTTTCTGATGTTTAGGTGAAAGGTGAGAAGAGAGTCAGTGGATCTACTGAGGGGTAGAGTAATGATGGGAGTATAGCTGTCGGAGTTAGTAACACTGTGAGAAGAAGGGCCAGGGTTGGGATGGATGTCTCAGTCTATTATTAGGTTGTGGTGAAGTCTGATGATGAGTTTTAGAACTTTATATAAATGTTTTAGATAATGTTTGTCTTTGGGGTTGGGGTTTAGGGTTTTAATTGGGTGGTGATTTAAAGGGGATGTGAGGTTAGTTGTATGAGGGATAGTTTGGTAAGATGTGTTATTAGAGAAGTTAGGGGTACTGGTGTGATGAATAGGGTAGTGGAATCCAAGGTAGTATTGGCCTTCGTAGGCAGTGAGGAGGTAAAGGATAAATAGTATAGACAGCAGAGAGATAGCCAGCGAATGCTTAGATGCTGATGAACAAAGAGTCCTAGACATTTTAGGGCTTGAGGTTACCTGGATAAGATAAGAAGAAAGGAATAAATACTGGCAGAGTGACACCCTTCTGTGGTAAGAGATAATAGGTATGTGTAGAGAGGCGGGGTAATCCTATGGTGATGAGAGATGCTGATTGAGATGGAGGATTGGGGTGAGAGATGATGATTGGAAGAAAGAGGAGGGGGTGGCTAAGTTAGTATAAATGTAGCACTACTGGGGGCGGGTGGGATATGGGGGCAGGGTGGAGCGCGAAGCGAGCCCGCAGGGTGAGCGGAGCAGGCAAGTCTGATCACAAGATACACACAGT